>NC_057808.1:272509719-272710097 GCF_018294505.1 Triticum aestivum
CAGACTTATTATACTGGGAAGTGCAGAGTGTTGCGACCCATGGTGTTGCAGATAAAGACCTAGGGCAAGTGGGCTAACACCGAGTCATCCAGTTGTATAGTAGCCAACTTTTGCACATGTCCCTCGTATTTGGGGTAAACAAAGTGGTAAGATCAATCTCAGTTACACTGGGGTAAAGCAAAGAATATCATGCTGGAAGCGTACCAAAGATTCACAAACGAACCAGCTATTAATTGCAAGAGAAGCAAGAAACAAAAATAGTACTGACCTGATTAACTTGATCAAGCTTGCTGATTATGTTGAGTCGAACATCAGGAAATTCATCCTTCAGCAAAGAAAGAAAAATAGGAAGAAGTTGTTCAATGGTAGCATCCTGCAGAAAGCCAAAGATGAAGCTGATCAGTTTCCAATGACGATGAATTGTTGATAGTAATTGCATGAAGAGCAGAAACTATTGGCAACAAATCATAGTAGTATCACACAGATATACGGAATAAATAGATTTGATTTGTAGCAACTAGCAATAGAAGATTAAATAAAGGACAAGTCTTTGGATGCTGGATGCAAAATACCGTCACAAAACATGTACATGTAACTGGCAAATGAACCAGTGCATATGGAACACAAACCAAAAACATCTGCATTGTTCAGCCGACATGCTGAGAAATCCAAGATAACAGCAATTCAAAGAAGTGATTATGCGCCACGTCTCGCTAAAATTTCAGTATAAACGGCGAATACTACTTCATACGGCAGGTCACAAGAGTACAATGATAATGGAAACGGGTATTCATAAGATGGGTATTCATTAAAATGTAAAGTGCATTAATTTGTCTGTAAACATGTTTGCAACACTGAAAGGCAATTCAAGAATTATGGATGCATCATTGCTCGCACCTTCCCCAAGACAGGGGCCATTCCCATGATGACTGAAGCCAAAGCTGAGCGAACATGCTGAGACGAATCTGATGACAATTCCTGCAGATGAAATTGGCAAGAGTTAGTCTATTGGCAATAACAGCAGCAGAATACAAATGATTTTCAGTAACTGCCCCGGACGCACCTTAACACACGGCAGAATGTGCTGAATTGCAAGCTGTGGACTTAATATCCTACAGAACTTAGTAACTTTTCCGGCAGCTGCTATCCGCACTTCAGCCTCATTATCACGGAGGAGGCGAACATATGCAGGCACCAGGTCTGCTCTGTTACCAAATATATGAACACATCAACCAATCAGATTAAATATATGTATTTACATGTAATATAACAACTTGCCACACTTCACAAATATTAAAAATTCAAGTATGTTACAATTGATGAAGAAGGTCACTAACCTTGTAGGCTCAGGACCAACTGCCTCGCAGAGCTCATACAACTGGTTTGCAACCATATAACGGACACGCCAAGATTTATCCTAACAGAGGAGTTATGGAACAAGTGTTAGTAGCAGCACAACCATGATGATGAACTTAACAACATAGTTAAACAAATAAGCAGTTCTGGGTAACATGAAACTGTAGCAATCACAAAGTTATATAACAATACCATACAAAGACTATTAGTTATGTCAGTAATGTACCTGGGAGAAATTAACAATGACTGGAAGGATATGGGCTACACAATCTTGGGGTTCTAACAATTTTCCAAGAGCGGCACAGCCTTCAACTGCCAATAAACGTACTGAATCTTGATCTGCAAATGAAGGCCAATAACAGCGTGTAATCAATGTCACAAACTCTCGACTCGTTTACCATTGTACAAAATGTTGGACAAGAAAGTTCCAGGAGCCAGTTTTATGGCTCATACATATATTGATCTTTTGGTACATTCAAGTATAAAAGAATAGTCTCGGAGTTTCAAGAGTTTATTTTGATATCTTGGAGCATAGGCAGACTGATATCATATTCAGAATGAAGATAAAATATAGCAGGATACTTTTGGTTTCAGTCCTAAAGGATTCGTAACAAATCACAAGGAACCTAACCGTACTACACCACACTGCCATACAGAACTACTTGAGACCCTATATAAATTAACAATAATAAAGCAGAATCGGAATATTAGGAACATGCGCTACCACCATACAAAAAGATAAACTAATAAATGGTACTTGAAAAATTATGTCAAATTAACTGCAACAAAGCTAGAGATAAGCTACATGTAACAATCACTGACTACGCTAGTAAGCACAATCACTGACAAATCAATAAAAGATCTCCACAGCAGATTAATGAGGAGACCGCATGATTACAAACACAATCATTCAGAGAACACAATAACTGTTTGATGGCAACATCAGAAACTACAATACATGTGTTCTATTCCACTTTTTGAACAGGTAACTATTTGCCTGAACTAGAGAATTATTTCATTAAACAGTATGTCACAGATGTAGAAGAAAGTACCATCTTGGGTAAGATCATCAAAGATCGACATGATTTCTGTCTTCAAATGGCTCTGTTCAACAGTGGCAGCAAACTTCCCAAGATTTGATGCAGCTGCCCTTCTGACCATAGGCATGTCATCTTGGCATAACTGGCCATAAATAGTCCTCAGTTCTGTTTTCAACGGATCGGTGGCACTTGGATAGGCTATATGGAAAAGACCACAGGATGATACTCTAGCTGTAAACCACTCACCAGCCGCTAGCCTCTGAAAAGAGTAAAGACTGGTTGAACGAACAGGCATAAAGATATCAACAGAAAATAAAACTGCATTGCTACATTTATCTAAGTACTCCCTCTGTACAGAAATGTAAGACTTTTTAGATCACTCTTCCGTGATCTAAAAAGTCTCATATTTCTTTACAGAGTACAGCAGTATTTCCAATGAACAGCCATATGTTGGAGCAAGTCACTAGGCAGAAGAATACAATGCAAACGCAGTTACCTAAAAGGCAAGAAGTGGAAATATCATGCAAACATATATATTACTTAAGGAATATAATGATGAGGTCAAGGAGTGCCACAAATATTTGACAACAATCAATTGAATGTCTCGCTGTATAAATGCATTACCTTTACTACTGCAATGAAATAGTCAACAATGTCATTTTCTTTCATCTGTGCACCAATACGGCACAACGACTCAACTGCTTTGTCTCGGACACAGGTTTCCTCCACCGTAGACAATGTCTCCAATGGTGGGAGCAAAACATGAGCATGCTCTACACCCCCAACATAAGGAATGAACACACCCAATTCTTCAGCCATTGCAAGAAGCACCTCATCTTCATCATCATTGTTTTCGCTGAGGAAAGGAATCAGTTCCTTCCTGGTTCTTTCTTCTCCAAGTGCCCGTGCAATAGTGGAAAGTCTTCTGATGGAGTTCAGGCGCAATTGAATATCTTCATTTTTAAGCTCATCTATCAGCACGGCAATTGGATAGAGAGGCTCATCGACCATAGCCATCAGGCTAATCAGTTACTTCTACAACTGCAAATCAAGACAGAAGATTAGGACAGTGTGACCACTAGAACTGAGCACGCACACACACAGATGTGTCCTGTAGTACAAAATATGTTGCATGATCAAAGGCAAGAGCAAGTGAGAATGGCAGAGTGGTGTTTCAATAAGAGATCAACCAAATCTCCTCCCTTTCAAGGATTTAGATATGTCAACCTATTACAACCATAGTTTCAAAATAGACATATTTTCAAGACATCCATACAACTGCACTACATACGACCATTGGTTTCACAGCAACATATTAATACAAAAGTGAGAATTACGGAAGACGCATAAAATTTCAGGGGCACTTCCATGAAATCAATCACTATTTAATTAATATGACTGCAAAGATTTCATTGATATCAGAGGTCAAAGTTTAGAAAGGCAGCACACTGAAACACGTGACTGGTTTAACTTGCACGATCAGTAAATGTGGATTCATTGTCATGCTGGACATGATCACTGAAGGAAAAGGAATCAAAGTCTCGTACAGCACAACAAATTTAAGAGGTCAAACCTTTCAATTAGCATATGCTTTACACAACCCAAACAGCAAAAACATTTGTTTTCCTAATAAATTATTTGTTGACTTTCCCCAAGTGTCAAAGAAAGATGCAAGTTACTGTCTACAAATGGTTTCAGGGGCAAACAATCATAATCTTTGCGGCATTCCCAAGGCTGCAATCATTCTTTTCCCATCAACAGATCTACAAGCAAGGGTCAGAACATATAGCTTATGTTGGTTGTGCCAGTGGACCAAAGCAAGTCGTATGAAACCATAGAAATCTCCATAATATCCGGTACAGTTTCTACATTCGATGCTTTCAAATTATCGCCGTTCTAACAAACATACAACATAGTAAGCACAGCTGTTGGGGGGCGAGCATAACGAAAAAAATCGTGTATTCTACAACTTCCTGGTACGAGTGCACAATCGTGCACCATCTGAGAGACCAAGCGAACCGAAAGAGTGCGGTACAACCACGACGCATAGCTAGGGCAAAACAACAATCCAAGCAACAAGCGACAAACGTATCAGCTCTCCCAATCATCCCACATCTTGCTTGTCTCAAAAAATCATCCCACATCCAAATTCCGCAGACAGAATCCCCAGATCCGTCCCAATCTGGGCGAGATCAGCGCAACCCCACAGAAATGGCGCAGATCTGGGCGGAGGAACCACGGATACACAAGAAAAAGCTTGATCGACTCCGGAAGGCCGCCGTACAGATTCTAATTTCCGACACCCGGACCGGGACAGTGGAGCGGATGCGCCGGGCCAGGGCGACGGGAGCGAGCCGACCCGGCTCAGACCGTAGATCTAACAACGGGGAGAAGAAGGGGCGGAACAGATGGGAGCGAGGGATCTCACCTGACGGGATCAGAGCGGGTCCCCGCGGTGGCAGCGGCGGCGAAGGGGGGGAGGAGCTGAGGAGGTCGCGAGGCGTCGCCGGTAAGATTGTGTCTGGACGCGGTGGATGGAATGGGACGGGGAACCGGAGAACGAGGTAAAGGCACCACAGGGGATTGGGCTTGGGCCGGGTGGTGGAACGACCTTTTCTGCACTCGCCTCGCTGAAACCGGTGGAATGATTTATTTATTCATTTCATACTATGAAAACGGGGAGTTGGGATTGTAGGTTCCATACCAACCCCCCCCCCCCCCCCCCCGCGCCCGGTTTTCCTCCCTCCCATGGCGCAATCTCTCTCCCACCATCAATTTATTTTGGCAGACCGATACCCTCTTGTATGGAAAAATGAAAGTATCTCCTACCTTCTTCCGTTACTTTTCTCCTCCCGATCCCATGAGATGGCTAGGTCATTAACTCTCGCTTGCATGCAGAAGCCGCCACGCTCCTGCTCCCACGCGATCGACGAGACCCTCCCGCCCAGCATGCCGCCACCATCGCCATGGCCACCACCTTCACCCTACCATGGTGCATTTCCACCCTCCCGATCGTGTGTTGTCGTCACCACCATCCCGCTGACATGCGACCTTACCCTTCAACTGACCTAACATCGTTGACCGGAGACCAGCGCAATGGCGTCATCTCCTTCATGTGCTTTACTGCATCACATAAGTCGTGTCTCGACAGCAAAAGTATAGGAGTAACCGGTCCTGGTGGCACAACCTTTTGAATAAGAATAGGGACAGGCAGATTAAGGAGTTCGCTGACGGGAAGAGTTGGATTGTGTGGTACCACCATTCAATTGCGTCATTCTTTTGTTGTTTAGGAGGAAGCGACAGGAGAGGCTCCTACTGCATTTAATTAACAAAAGATATTGAGTTACATATTTAAAAGAGGGGCGCCACTTGTTTGTTGTTTTGCCTCAGTTGCTCTTAATGCGTTCCTACCTTCTGTCATGCGATGCCAAAGGCGTTCTAAGAGGCGTTACGCATGATGGAACATTGGTGAGTCACGGGTGCACCAGGTCATCACGGCCTCCAACAGTACCACATGGTACGTTGAGGTTCACGCATCATTAACAAGTTGAAGATGAAGTTGTGTGAGTCATAAATTGGAGCAGCTCGTGATTCTGTATGTTAGCCCTTCCTTGTAGGTACTTCTCAAGCTGGAGGACAACATATTAGTCAAGACATTAGGGATCCTCATTGATGTTTTATCTCTTGTCTGCACTTATTTTGTTTGCTCCAATTCTATATATTCTCGCGAGTAGATGAGGTGTAAGCATGTGCAATGTAGTTTCTTTTTTTGCATCTATTCTTCTCGTCCCAATTTATGCAGCTAGTATTATAAAACCCCATGAAAGAAGAGGTGGTTTATGCGGCATGATGATGGAAAATTAAAGGTGCATGCATGTTGACTGCAAGGATTGGTAGAAGTAAATAGTAGCAGTGCTAAGTAATGTTGTTTTTTGATTTGTTCACGATTAGCTTGGTAGCACAACCTGTGTTCTCAAAAAGGTAAGTAACTGTTAAGGTAAAAATATACGCATCTTGGCCTCAAATGGCACATTTAGATTTGTATAATGATTTATCTTTCAACGTGTTTGGTTGGGGGAGTTAAAGATTGAGAATGAGAATTTAAGGTACAAGAGAATTAAAACCCTTTGATTAGCTCCGGCATATGGGAATTGAGGAGGGAAGGGGTGGGAATTAAGAGGTCCAACTCCCCAAGATCTCTTCGTGAGGGACCCCTAGTACTATGTGAGGATTGGGAATTGACAGAAAAAATAACGGTTTGTACGTGCGCGGCGGAATTGATAGACTACTGATCCCTTGCCTCCCATCAGACTAGTCCGGCGCTACTGCAGGATGCTGCTAACGCGACACTACAATCAGAGACCTTCGATGAAACTGTGTGCGATGCATTAATCACAAACGGTGATGTAATAAAACCGTAAAAAATGATGCAAAACGTTTGCGATGGCGGAGGCATCAAACACAATTCATATTATAGTTGTGTGTGCGATGTGTGGCATACGGTTCTCTCCAATGAACTATTTGCGATGAGACAGAACAACAGAAACGGGCAGCCATATGAAGGTGTGTGCGATATACGGCATACAGTTCACTCGGATGAACTATTTGCGATTAAGGAACGCAACAGAAATAGTCACCCAGATCAAGGTGTGTGCGATATACGGCATACAGTTCACTCAGATGAACTATTTGCGATTACGGAACGCAACAGAAACAGTCATCTAGATCAAGGTGTGTGCAATATACGGCATACAGTTCACTTGGATGAACTGTTTTCGATTAGGCAAGCAAACAGAAACGATTCAACTTAACAAGATATGTGTAATATGCGGCAAATAGGTTCCTAATCAGAAATGTGTGCGAAGACCCATAATAACACAGACAAATTCTCCTAATAAGCCGTGTGTGTTGTGGGCAAACACTTTATTGTATACAATTGTCAGCGATTGATGAATTCATCACCGACGGGTTCCCTAGTATGGTCTGTGTGCGATGTCATTGCATACAGAACAATATATATGTACGTATAACTTATAAGGACTTGATTTCATAACCAAATTGAACATCCAATTACAAAGGTGGCTAGTACACACATGACCTTTGCACACACCAAAGTATGTTCCAAAATGCCTAGAAAACTCAAATAATGTATAAAAAGACAAAACGGACCCTGAATAATTTCATATTCTTAGGACAACGCGCCTATAGTTTCATGTTGCCTCTGTAAAATAAATCAAAGCGGGAAGAGACAGCTTATGTCGTTTCACACACATAGGTGACAAGTTCCCTCTCGAAACCATGAGGCTTTTTGAGGGAAACTCCAGTTTATAAGAAGTTTATACCAAAACTTGTCCCAAATTGGACTATTTTTTTATCACAGCATGTTGGTGCCATGCCATAACACCATGCCAAGTTTCGTGATTTTGAGGCGAGTTTTGAATTTACAGTAATTTTAAAACTGGGTTTCTCAATGTTTACTATCGAGCCGACACCGCCCTAGATAGGCTTTTTCCTCGAGGTCCCAAATGTCAGAATTCAAATATGTCACTACCATGCAGCTTTTCTTATAAGAATTACATCCTATTTGGTGTGCTAGCTGAAAATAAGTTTGTGGGTGCTGGCGGGCGCTAAGAACTTGCGGGTTCTGTAATGAACAATGATCTCAAGGATCCTGCGACAGTGATGTTCTTTCCCCATGTTGTGATTTCTTATAATATTTATGTCTTAATTAAAGAAATGGCAAGCCATTGGCCAGTATGAAAGAAAATATGGGTCAAAGCCGAGCTGAAAAGGGCAAGAATATCTAACTCCAGCTTACAAACGCTCCAAAAGCATGATGATTAATTGTTCATCGGGTTTAGACAAAACCCAGATTAAACAGGGCAATAACTTCTAACTACACCAAAGTTCTGGGCAGTCACAATCAAATGGATCGGTCTGATCCATAAAATAAAGATCCCGGCGCAAAAATTCTACTGGTCCATGATGACGACAAGTTGTTATAAATAGAAGCCGAGCACGTTCAGAAGCCCTTAGGTCCACCTAAAACTTCTTTTTATGCTATTCAACATATCCATTCGTGAGAAAATTCTTGTTGAAAAACTTAATCCTCACGGACAATAGTAAACTCGCATTCAACATGAAGAATGTGACAGAGCTAGTGTTTGCAGGGTTGGATGCATATCCTTCCAACGTTATTGTCTTCAAACGAATGCCATGAGATCTGAGAAAAAACTTTGTGCTTCCTCACCCATCAATTAGTTATACATTTTTCTCCAAGTGTTAGTACCTAAATAGACATGAAGATTGAAAACACTTAATGTCTAAAATAGAGTATGTCGAAGGAGCGACAGTTGAATGGTTAATTCTAGTACATCATATATGCGTTTTCAATGTGCGTGAAATCATCACCTTTACATACAAATTCTCCAAACATGGAAAGCATCGCAGCAAGCAAATACTCGTATTCAGATCAAGACACCACATACTGATATATAAGGTCTTGACATAATTCCACACCCCTCGTAGGCCATCCATGGACAAACTCTTCATTCAGCATAGAACATAATATTAGCACTGAAAGTGTACTCCAAGATGATATTTAACTTGTGCGCACAAATAAAAAATGCATATTACAAAAGTGTACATGAATAATATACAATACATGATTAAGTGTGGAGCCAAACACCATCTTGAACGATTTAAACGGATCATCTGAAGGTGCAACTATCCCTGGGTGGTTTTGGTAATTCCTAACAACGTATAGCTCATTGAACTAATGCTATTTCAAGATGATCATTTCAGAAAGTTCAATGATTGGCATGGCATGGATTAGGAATGTGGACCCCTCAAAATGCTAAGGACACAGATTGGCTCAAGCTTAAGACTATACATTTTCATTTTAGTGATCCAAGATCACATTGAGTCCCTAGGAAAGCCAATACTATTAAAAGGGGATGAGGTGTTGCTTAATAGCTTGCTTGCTCCAAAAGCCCTCGGCCACTTTCTCATATCCACATATGTCCCAAACCAAAAGTCAAACTCGGACCTACCGATTTGATCTATTCGGCGCCACCGAGTTCATTTGACATAGCCACTGCCAGAAACATAGTCACTTCGGTCTCACCGAGATGGGATTGCAAACTCTCTGTTTCCCTTCGTAACATTTTGGTCCAACCGAGATGAGCAATCGGTCCCACCGAGTTTGCAATGCAAACTCTTTGTTTCCCTTTCATAACGTTTTGGTCTTACCGAAACGAGCGAATCGGTCCCACCGAGTTTGCCTGACCAACTCTCTGTTTGCCTATTACAAAAATCGGTCCTATCGAGTTTATGTGATCGGTCTCACCGAGGTTACGTTATGCCATAACCCTAATGATATCGGTCCCACCGAGTTGACATGTCGGTCCCACCGAAAATCCTAGCGTTCACATTCTGAACTAAATCGGTCTGATCGAGTTTTCTGATGCGGTCCCACCGAGTTTGGTAAATTGTGTGTAACAGTTAGATTTTGTGTGGAGGCTATAAATACCCCTCCACCCACTCTTCATTCGTGGAGAAAGCCATCAGAACGTGCCTACACTTCCAGCATACATTTTCTGAGAGAGAGACACCTACTCATGTGTTGAGACCAAGATATTCCATTCCAACCACAAGAATCTTGATCTCTAGCCTTCCCCAAATTACTTTCCACTCAAATCATCTTTCCACCAAATCCAAATCTGTGAGAGAGAGTTTGAAAGGATCGATATAGTTGACTAGAGGGGGGCTGAATAGGCAACTAACAATTTTTAGCTTTTCTTTACCAATTTAAACTTTGCATCAAAGTAGGTTGTCTAGATATGCAACTAAGTGAGCAACCTATATGATGCAATGACAACAAGCACGCAAGCAAGCAAGGGATTTAACACAAGTAAGCTTGCGAAAGTAAACGGACGAGATAACCAAGAGTGGAGCCGGTGAAGACGAGGATGTGTTACCGAAGTTCCTTCCTTTGAGGGGAAGTACGTCTCCGTTGGAGCGGTGTGGAGGCACAATGCTCCCCAAGAAGCCACTAGGGCCACCGTATTCTCCTCGCGCCCTCACACAATGCGAGATGCCGTGATTCCACTATTGGTGCCCTTGAAGGCGGCGACCGGACCTTTACAAACAAGGTTGGGGCAATCTTCACAACTTAATTGGAGGCTCCCAACGACACCACAAAGCTTCACCACAATGGACTATGGCTCCGCGGTGACCTCAACCGTCTAGGGTGCTCAAACACCCAAGAGTAACAAGATCCGCTAGGGATAAGTGGGGGGAATCAAATTTCTCTTGGTGGAAGTGTAGATCGGGGCCTTCTCAACCAATCCTAAGCAAATCAACAAGTTTGATTGGCTAGGGAGAGAGATCGGGCGAAAATGGAGCTTGGAGCAACAATGGAGCTTTTGGGGGAAGAGGTAGGTCAACTTTGGGGAAGAAGACCTCCTTATATAGTGGGGGGAACAATACAACCGTTACCCCCCAAAACAGCCCCGCAGAGGGCGGTACTACCGCAGGAGGCAGCGGCACTACCGCTCCCCCGGGCGGTACTACCATGAAGTATGGAGGCCAGGGGAGAGACGGACCCGAGCGGTACTGCCGCGGTGGTAGGGCGGTACTACCGCTCATGAGCGGCACTGCCGCTCTACTGCCGCTGCAAAGTACCGCACAATCCGACACGAGAAATGGCCACTCGAGTCGACGCGGTAGGAGCCTGGTACCACAGCGGTACTACGGCTGAGGACCCACCGGCGGTACTACCGCTGCGGAGCGGTACTGCCGCCTGTGACCCCTAAGCGGTACTACCGCTGGAACCAGACAAAGCCCAAGGAAAAGGGAAAAGAGATCTCCATTGAAGCGGAAGGGCTCAGAGGGTGAGAAAAGGATGTGTACGTGTTGATTCCACCCTAGCCTTACCGAAGCGGACCCCCTCTTGATAGTACGGTGACTCCTACGAAACTAGTCCACCAGAAAAGAAGCGAAAGAGCTACACCGTCTTGAATGACACTCCGAGGGGAAAGAAATCGTCTCGTGCCAAATGATGAATCTCTGAAATGCTCAAAGCACACGATTAGTCCGCAAACATGTTGTCATCAATCACCAAAACTACATCTAGAGAGATATGCCTTAACAGAGTTGAGTGTTGGGGAGACTATCATTTGAAGCACAAGAGCAAGGAGTTCATCATCAACACACCATCCATTACCTTTTGGAGAGTGGTGTCTCCTAGATTGGTTAGGTGTCACTTGGGATCCTCCGTCGAGATTGTGGAGTTGAACCAAGGAGTTTGTACGGGCAAGGAGATCGCCTACTTCATGAAGATCTACCCTAGTGAGGCAAGTCCTTCGTGGGCGATGGCCATGGTGGGATAGACAAGGTTGCTTCTTCGTGGACCCTTCCTGGGTGGAGCCCTCCGTGGACTCACGCAACCGTTACCCTTCGTGGGTTGAAGTCTCCATCAACGTGGATGTGCGATAGCACCACCTATCGGAACCATGGAAAAAATCTCCGTGTCTACATTGCGTTTACTCCCTCGAAACTCCTCCCTTTTCCTTCATATGCAAATGTTTTACATTCCACTGCTATACTCTTAGACTTGCATGTGTAGGTTGATTGCTTGACTTGTGCTAAGTTGCTAAAATCTGCCAAGACTTACGTTTGGGAAAAGGCTAGATTTTTATTTGGTCAAGTAGTCTAATCACCCCCCTCTAGACATACTTTCGATCCTGTAAGTGGTATCAGAGCTTTGGTCTCCAGTTGCCTTGATTTCCATAGCTTTTGGTGATCATAGCCTTGGTTTCACAACCTAGGAGAGTATGGCATCTAGCGAGGGAAATTACCACCATAGAGGTCCTTACTTTGATGGTACTAATTTTGCTAGTTGGAAGCATAAGATGAAAATGCATATTCTTGGACATAACCCCGCCATTTGGGATATTGTGTGTACTGGCTTGCAAGGTGAATTCTTTGATGGGAGAGAACCGAACCGTGAAGCTACCGCGGAAGAGTTGAAGATGTTGCAATACAATGCTCAAGCTTGCGATCCTCTTCAACGGATTATGCCCCGAAGAATTCAACAAAATCAGCCATCTTGAGAATGTAAAGGAAATTTGGGATACTTTGATTGATATGCATGAAGGTACCGACTCCGTCAAGGAATCCAAATTGGATGTGCTTCAAAGTCAACTTGACAAGTTAAAAATGAAGGATGGTGAAGGTGTCACTGAAATGTACTCTAGGCTTGCTCTCATCACAAATGAGATTGCCGGCTTAGGAAGTGAAGAGATGACCGATAGATTCATCATCAAGAAGATCCTCAGAGCCTTGGATGGAAAATATGATACCGTATGCACATTGATCCAAATGATGTCCAATTACAAAGATCTCAAGCCAACGGAAGTCATTGGAAGAATTGTAGCTCATGAGATGTCACTCAAGGATAAGGAAGAGCTTCACAACAAGTCAAGTGGTGCTTACAAAGCCTCATGTGATGCCCCTACATCATCAAGTGAGAAACAAACCTTCAATAAGGAATTGAGCCTAATGGTGAAGAACTTCAACAAGTCCTACAAGAGTAGAAGCAAAGAAAGAAGTTCCAAGTCAAGGTCCTACAATGACAAAAGATCTTCAAGTCGTGAGCGTAATTGCTACAATTGTGGAAGACCCAGACACTACTCCAATAAGTGTACGACCCCCTACAAAAGAAGAGAAGATTCACCCAAAAGGAGAAGTAGAAGAGAAGAACCACCACCTAGAGAGAGAGGAGGAGTAGAGATGATTGTTATGAACGAAGAACCTCTCGGAGAAGTAAGGATTCGGAAAGGAAGGACAAGTCATCAAGGAGCTACACAAAACAAAGACATCAAGCTCATGTTGGTGAATGAGTATCCGGCTCCGACTCCGACCATCACTCCGAAAGAATTTATCACTCTAACTCCAAATATACTCAAGATGAAGGTGTTGCCGGTCTAGCACTTGTGTCAACCAACTCCTACGACATATTTGACTCACCAAATGAAGGAATTGGGAGATGCTTCATGGCTAAAGGCCCAAAGGTATCACACCCCGAGTATGTTGATATCAATAGTGATGAAGATGATTTGCTAGGTGATGGCGATTTACTTGTTGACAACTCTAGTGATGATAACTATGATGAAATTGCTATTAACCATGCTAATCAAGATTAAAAAAATGATGATGATAAGAAGGAGATTGAGCGTCTAACTAAAGAACTAAACACTCTTAAGTTAGCTCATGAAACTACCTTGGAAGATCACCGAGAACTTTTAAAGACTCATGAGAAGGTACGCTTTGAAAAGCTCAACCTTGAGCAAGAGCATGGGTTCTTAAAAGCAATCAATGACGATCTTCGCAAGAAAAGTTCTTCTTACATTGCCAAGAGTTTACTCTTGTCTACTTACATGCCACAAGTTAAATCTAGCAACAAGAGTAAGAAAGATTCTTCTTCTAGTAGTAACAACAACAATCATGATAAATCCAATATTGTTGCTTCTAGTAGTTCTCTTGATTCCACTAATGATTCTCTTAGCCAAGTTACACTTGAGCAAGAAAATAGCTTATTGAAGGGAATTATAGAGAAAGGTGTTTACAAGAGCCTTGCCGAGAGTAAGCAATTTGAGGAAATTGTACGCAAGCAAGGAAGGCACTAGAAGAATCAAGGTGTTGGTTTTGAACGAAAGTTCAATGCCAATGGAGTTGAGTGGGAAGAAGATCAATACCCCAAGACAAAGTTTGTTCCTCAACAAGAGAAGTACGATCCTACTTCTTTCCAAGGGACACAAGCTCAAGATGATCTTCCACCACAAGACCACAAGAAAAAGGGCAAGGACAAGCTTCAAGAGGAGATTGATGCATTTGAAGAAGCTCTTAAGGCCTTGGTCAAGTGGGTTCCCAAGACTACATCAAGTACGACTACAACTCTAAGGATTCCCATCAAGATGATGTGGATCCCGAAGAAGAAGAACTAGAGAGTTCTTGAGGGTGACTCCGCCAACATACTTCACTCAAATATTTTTGGCTAGGACAAGTGCAAACAACTTCCACATCTTGCACTAGTTCAAGGAGTCACAAACCCTCTTGTTGGTAAGACAAGGGACAAGGTAACCTAATGCTTTCATGGACATCATCTATGTGTACATCACTCTATGTCTATGGATATCCTTGTTTGTTCCTTGTGGGACTAACCCGTGTAGGTATTGAAAGTGCAACTCACTCCAATGGATTGCTCCAAATAATCTACACCAACATTGAGCATCCACGTCTTCAACATCCACATGAAGTCATCATCGATGAAACCCAAGGTTAGTTCATCCCTCTTAGGGGGGATATCACATCTAGGGGAGCTTTACTCTAATCAACTTAGCTAAAGCAACTCTAATGGTGTGAACACAACAATGCTTTATGTAAAAGTGGTAACCCCACTTGTGCTTAAAAGATGAGTATGACCTATGATCAAATGTTCTCATTTGACTCCTAAGTTAATATACTCATATATAGATGACCTAGTCATCGCCGATTGCTTGATAGATGCTAGAGTGTTTGTGCATGCTTTGTCACATATTTCATTTGCCATTTAATTGTGTGAGCATGTTGATTGCATATTTTACTCATTCGAGGACATCCACTTGTTGCTTTGATTGTTTGGCTTTTTCTCTTTTGCCAAGTGGATGGACAAGAATGCCTAAGAACTTCCTCTAGCTATCTATGCTTTTCTCGTCTCAAACTCCATTCATGCTACATCACAAAGATTGATCAAGTCAGATTCGAACCACTCTGTGTGAGGAGCACTCGGAGTCCCCGATTCGTCATAGACTTAAACTTCCAAAACCTCTCCGTGCGCTTCAGTTTGACCGATCCATCCACTTTGGTCACACCGAGTTCACTGAGTTGATCTAGGTTTTCAATCTCGGTGCAACCAACTTGAACTTTTCGGTCACAACGAGTTGCAGTAACCGCTTGCGATTCTGCATCTCGGTGCCACTGAGTTATTCCACTCGGTCACACCGACAGGGTCAGGATATATATACCCACGGGTGAGATTTTGGAAATTTCTTCAAAACCCTCCATCTCGCGCGTGTCCTGCTCTGCCGCCTCGGGTCTTCGGATCGTCTTCTCGTTGCCAGCGACCTCCCGCCGCTGGTTTCCATCGCCGTCAACGGGATTCTGCCCCGCCGTTGTTGCCGTAGCAAACTCACCGCCGAGCTAGGGTATGAGTTCGATCTTTTGTGCTAATTCCTTACTCGGATTCCTAGCACATTTCTTTGCCATGATCATTACCACGTATGAAATCAATCTATCCAGCGAAATTATCCCTTAGGTTAGGTTTGATTCAAAAATTTAGGGTTAGGTCTCCGCCGAACTCATCTCGGACCGACCGAGTTGTAGAAATCGGTCTCACCGATCTGGCTTAGGCCATTGCACATGCGCTTTTCGGTCTGACCAAAAGTTGCAAATCGGTGCGACCGAATTCAACTCTCTGTGAAACCCTAGCAATCTCGAAGCCACCGAACTGTGACTTGGTCTGACCGAGTTCACTAGTTTAGACTCCAAAAGTTGCTTCGATGTCACCGAGTTTAACAAATCGGTAGCTCTGAAATGCTTTCTGTGGAGAACTAAATCTAAGTTTTTGACTCATCTGTTTTGCAAAAACTCTGCACTTTGTGATGCTCAACCTCTCTATCTCATCTACATCTATTCAGGGTCTGCTGTCAGTGTGCTTGCTAGAATGTCTGACTAGAGTGATAGCCAGAACAAATCAGAAGAGCAAGTGCAAATGAGGGCACTAGTCCCTCAAGCAGTTATGATGAAGGCAGCAGGAGAACTCCCAGTAATTTGCCCAAGGCAGCCACCAGATCAAGGAAGAAGAGAACCTCAGATTCTGAGGATGAGGACTATGTGGCTGTTGAGGAGGAAGTTAGCTCCAAAAAGAAAGTGTTGAAGAAGGAATATGGTACTGTTGCTGCAACAAAGCCTGGTTTGCACAAGAAGGCACCAGCTAAGAGAGTTCCAATGTCTAAGGCCAGGGCCTCCACTCAGGAACCCTCCAAGTCAACTGGAGGAGAGGCTGCTGGTAAGGATAAGAAGAAGAAGGAAAGAAAGAGCGGAAGATGGTGCAAGAAGGTGGACCCCATGGCAGAATTTGAAAGGCATTCATCTAAAGAAGAAGATGAAGAGGAAGAGGATGCTGCACCAGCACCCAAGTCCCAAAAGCTTATGGGGGATGCTATCAAGTCAGGGGCTATTCCTTCAAAGCCCAAGACTGCCCCCAAAGCTGCTGCTCAAGCTCAGAAGCCTTCTAAGCCCAAGATAAGCACTAGGAACATCCTAGTTGAAGAGAAGAACAAGGCCCCAGTGCCTGAAGTTGAAGAAGAAGATGTTGAAGCCCAAGTGCTAAGGAAACTGAAACCAAAGATTCTAGACCATAATGACACTCATCCAATGGCAGAGGATATGAGCATCAGGAAGGATGCAGGTCTGAGACTTTGGAGACAGTCTTCCTCCTCACGTGTGGACTACAGGTTCCGCACCAAAGAACAACAAGATTTCTATGAGACCATTTTGCTTGACAAGAAGCTTATTGTCTGTGATATGAAGTGGGTTGATTGGAAATTCATCAATGAGAATGAAGACTATTTTCTAGGAGTACATGAAAGCTTCAAAGCTTGTGGAGTTGACAAGTTTGTGGGGCAGAAGCTTACCAAATGGAATGATGAGCTCATTATGCAGTTCTATTCTACAACTCATTTCTATCTAGATGGTAGAATTGTTTGGATGTCTGAAGGCACAAGGTACCAGTCAACAGTTGATGAGTGGGCCAAGCTGATTAAAGCCCCTGAAGATCATGAGGATGATTTGGATGTGTATGCCAAGAAGAAGAAAGACCACAATTATATGGCAAACATGTACAAAGAGATCCCAGACAAAGCATTGGATACACACAAATTTGGATTTGTACATTACTCGTTGTCTGGTCTAGCTACAATCAACACAATCTTGAGCATACCTTGTTGCCCAAATCTAGAGATCACAAGATGATCAGAGGCCATTCAATCAACTTGCTGCAGATATTTGATGTGCCTCAGAAATTCAAGGTCATGAGCCCGATTGTTGAAACAATCAAGAGGACAGCTGCAGATCAGAAGAGATCTTGTGGGTATGCTCCACACATGCAGGTGCTCATCAACTCCAAGATGGGCACATGTACTTATTTGTTGGACAATGAGCACTTACCCTTGAGACCAAAATTTGAAGATAACACAGTTGTTGTAAATGAGCATGATCCCACCTCAGTGCAAGCACAAGAGAAGAGAGCAAAGGCAAAGGCCGAGGAAGCTGCAAAGATGCCAAGTGTTGAGGAGGCATCTCAAGTATTTCTGAAGTCCAAATAAGATCAGATAGCTTGTCTGATTCAAGCAACATTGAGGATTGAGAAGGGCTTGGCCACCCTGACTCAGAACCAAGAGAGCTTGGAGAGGATCATAGAGACCAAGTTTTATGATCTTGAGCTGAAAGTAACAGAGATACAGACTGCAGTTGAGCAGCTCCAGGAGGAAGCAGAGGAGAAGAAGGGGAAGGCCACTACAAAAGCTTTTCAGAGAGTGCCTAGAGGTCATAGATCTGCTGCAGTGCTAGTGCCTGACACTAGAGCAACTACTTCAGCACCAGCAGCAACAGCTTCAGTGCCACCTCCAGTTGCCACTCCACCAGCTCCAACAACATCTACTGATGCCTTCGTCCTTGGATTCCTCTCTACACCACCTCCCGAAGATCAAGCCTAGAGAGACGCATATCACTATGCATTTTCAAACTTTTTGGTAACTTGTTGCAAAAGGGGGAGAAATCTATAGATCATAGGCTTCGAGAGAGAGTGTTTCTTTTGTCTCTTTTGTTATTTGCTTGATACTTTTTGTGTGTGCTCGTTTGATACTTTATGTCTCTGTGTGAGATACTTGTATGATCATGTGTTTGATCATATCTTACTTTAATGTTTGCTTGGATGATATTATCTTTTATATCCCTATATGATCATTCACTTTGCTTGGTGATGAGTGCATGTTTTAATTCCTATCATTTTGAGCGCTCCACCAAGATGTATGTGACATGGAAGAGTGACCCATTATCCTAATCGATTGTGCATTTGCATTCACAAGCAAATTTTAAATAATGCACAAATTTAGGGGAGCTCTTGCTTATCACATACTTCTCAAAGCGACGATGTATTTCAATCTTATTATCATTTGTAGAAGCTTTGATCTATATGTTGTCATCAATTACCAAACAGGGGGAGATTGAAAGTGCAACTATCCCTGGGTGGTTTTGGTAATTCCTAACAACGTATAGCTCATTGAACTAATGCTATTTCAAGATGATCATTTCAGAAAGTTCAATGATTGGCATGGCATGGATTAGGAATGTGGACCCCTCAAAACGCTAAGGACACAAATTGGCTCAAGCTCAAGACTCTACATTTTCATTTTAGTGATCCAAGATCACATTGAGTCCCTAGGAAAGCCAATACTATTAAAAGGGGATGAGGTGTTGCTTAATGGCTTGCTTGCTCAAAATGCTTAGTGGTATGCTCCAAAAGCCCTCAACCACTTTCTCATATCCACATATGTCCCAAACCAAAAGTCAAACTCGGCCCTACCGATTTGATCTATCCGGCGCCACCGAGTTCATTTGACATAGCCACTGCCAGAAACCCTAGTCAGTTCGGTCTCACCGATAGGGATCTCGGTCTCACCGAGATGGGATTGCAAACTCTCTATTTCCCTTCGTAACATTTTGGTCCAACCGAGATGAGCGATCGGTCCCACCGAGTTTGCAATGCAAACTCTCTGTTTCCCTTTCATAACGTTTCGGTCTTACCGAAACGAGCGAATCGGTCCCACCGAGTTTGCCTGACCAACTCTCTGTTTGCCTATTACAGAAATCGGCCCTACCGAGTTTATGTGATCGGTCTCACCGAGATTACGTTATGCCCTAACCCTAATGATATCGGTCCCACCGAGTTGACATGTCGGTCCCACCGAAAATCCTAACATTCACATTTTTAACTAAATCGGTCTGACCGAGTTTTCTGATTCGGTCCCACCGAGTTTGGTAAATTGTGTGTAACGGTTAGATTTTGTGTGGAGGCTATAAATACCCCTCCACCCACTCTTCATTCATGGAGAAAGCCATCAGAACGTGCCTACACTTCCAACATACATTTTCTGAGAGAGAGCCACTACTCGTGTGTTGAGACCAAGATATTCCATTCCAACCATAAGAATCTTGATCTCTAACCTTCCCCAAGTTGCTTTCCACTCAAATCATCTTTCCACCAAATCCAAATCTATGAGAGAGAGTTGAGTGTTGGTGAGACTATCATTTGAAGCACAAGAGCAAGGAGTTCATCATCAACACACCATCCATTACCTTTTGGAGAGTGGTGTCTCCTAGATTGGTTAGGTGTCACTTGGGAGCCTCCGTCAAGATTGTGGAGTTGAACCAAGGAGTTTGTATAGGCAAGGAGATCGCCTGCTTCGTGAAGATCTACCCTAGTGAGGCAAGTCCTTCGTGGGGCGATGGCCATGGTGGGATAGACAAGGTTGCTTCTTCGTGGACCCTTCGTGGGTGGAGCCCTCCGTAGACTCGCGCAACCGTTACCCTTCGTGGGTTGAAGTCTCCATCAACGTGGATGTACGATAGCACCACCTATCGGAACCATGGAAAAAATCTCCGTGTCTATATTGCGTTTGGTCCCTCCAAACTCCTCCCTTTACCTTCATATGCAAATGTTTTACATTCCGCTGCTATACTCTTAGACTTGCATGTGTAGGTTGATTGCTTGACTTGTGCTAAGTTGCTAAAATCTGCCAAGACTTAAGTTTGGGAAAAGGCTAGATTTTTATTTGGTCAAGTAGTCTAATCACCCCCCTCTAGACATACTTTTGATCCTACATCATCAATTGCACCCAAGGTATCCAGTTTAGGCGTAGAGACCACAATTATTTGCGAAGGTGCATAACACCAATCAAGGAGCAACCTTTGAAGTGAAGGGGCATCTTCGATGATGAGCTCCTGTCCTTCAAAACAAATTCTAATGCTTACAAGGTGAGCCAACTTTATTTTGAGACAAGAACATGGATTCCATTTCCAAAAACAAGCACCAAGCGCTCCAGGGCAGGGCAGCTGGAGTGGATAATGCAGTGCAGTGAGGCCTCCGACAAATCAACCAACATGAGCGCAAGTTTTTTTAGAAGTGGGAGTTGAAGCATTTGTACCAGATTGTCTACTAGATGGCACCAGCTCTAGGTGGCGGTGTGGAGAGAGGAGGTAAACCATGAGATGTACATCGGTGGTGAGGGCACAGATACAACGATTGGCAGTAAGTTATCGCTATAGTGATGGTAAAACTCAAGCTGCTGGAGTTTTTCAAATTGACGGGATGTCAGCTAGGCGGCCACCGTGCAGGGTATGTCTAGCAGGTAGCATGTCGGGATGCAGATGCGTTGAACGGAGCCCTAGTGGGAGGAGACGATGGCTCCGGGGAGTTCAAAATCATCATCGATAGATAGCTGATGACAGTCGAGATTAAGAGGCACGGTGCGCCACTGAGCGCGCCACTGAGATGCGAGGGCTTGTGTGCGGCAGCCATCCTTGGTGGGGAGAAGGGAGATGATCTCCCCAAGGATGGCATCCGAGAGATCGCTGATGCGGTCCACCGGAGATTTTATGGGTTCCTTAGATCCAGGGTGGTCGTGGCCGCTTCTGGCCGCGCTGCCGGGTGCAAGATCTACAACCGGCAGTGCCGCTGGCCGGGGCCTCATCTGTGTACATAGCAATTTGGAAAAAATGGCAGAAACATACATGTAGGACATTCAAAATCAATTCTCAAGATCTGGAAGAAAAAAGGCACAAACATATATGTAGGACATTCAAAATCAATTCTCAAGATCTGGCCACGAAGTATTAGCACGCACGCTAACCCTAGTCGGATTATTAGCAAAAATCATTTGTACAGAGCAAACAATTAATCACTAACCCTATACGGATACCATTCAAACAATCAATACACTACATGTATCTACCGGATCTTAATTACTCTGATTCCATGGACTGGGAAACATAACCATAGGATTTGTATTGCAAAAAATTAGAGGGGGTGGGGGAGTAACCAGAGAAAACACATGATATGTTTGCCGCACAAATGGGTATAGATGACTACACGACGGCGCCGATGAAGTCAAGGTCGTGATGCTGCACACGCGAGACCTCGTCGGCGGCGACGACAACCTCTGTGCCCATCTTCACGCGTTGTGCGGGTGCTTCACCAGCCCCGACGTCGCCACTCCCTCCAAGTGTGCTTCGGCGACATCCTCATACACTCCAGACGTTGGTGACCACCGTGGACCGAGGGTGCGGCCGCCTATTATGGCCGGCGGCTCGGGCACGCCATTAATACAGACCAGTGGGAGTGAGGCAGGCAACGGTCAAAGGCTGTCTCGCCTCCCTGTGAGTCTGCGCGGCGGACTTCTCGCATTCCTACCACCATTTCACACAGCTACTCGCAGGCCTTCCGGTGACACTGCGTAGCGAAAACGCCTCCCGTCAATTCACACACCTGCACACACGCCTCCGATCTGCATGCGCAGCAGACTGCTCGCATGCGTCCCGTCAACTCACACCTGCTCGCACGTATTTTTTTTTCTTTTGATGATTCATTCTGCCGCTTTACTACTTAACCTAAGCATGACACGGTCTAACGCACACGGTTGAATAAATAATCCATATGAGATATTGATTGCCAATTATTAACAATCTCCCGTTCGTAAGAACATTATATCAAAACTTGTCTCAAATTTGACCCAAAAAATACAATATCACAGTCTACTGGTGTCCATATATGACACCACGATAAGTTTCATGAATTTCAACTAAGATTTGGATTTATTGAATTTTAAAAATCAATATTGTCAATGTTTTGAAATCTCTTTCATGGAATACATGCACCCAGGGACACACATACGATTTTGCAATCCATTTTGGTGCACATGTAGCTCAAAATTTATTTTTGCACATTAAATCCCTAGGAAATCAATCAACGTGTAAAACGGGTTGAATGATCTATGTTTTTTTCAAATTTGAACATGACACTCCTTTGGTCACAAGTTCACTGCAGAAAAAGTTTGGCATGCCTCGGAGTGGCGGTGGTGGTGTGGGATGTGTGTGTCTGTGTGTGTTGGGGGGGGGCAGTACACTACGAGTTGTGAGCCTTCGTGTGGGATTATTGATCATTTTGTGAGTTATATATGTCACATCAAAGTTGTGAATTGGTTATTTAAAGCATACACAACCCTTTCATACATGCATGTTCGGGCCACATGCATGCATTGGTGGTCCTCTCGGGCACTCCCTCGTGCGGTTATGAGCGAGTGCCCATTCGTTAGCCCGCAAAAGTTTTCAGTTTCCACCGACAACGAGGGGCATTTGGCTAAACGTGGATTCATCTTGGCATGTGTGTTACAGTTTGGATCATGGTGAGATTCCATATCAAAGTTCAGGCACGTGCGTACACATGAGTCCCTCCCGGCACCGGCTCGAAGTGAGGGGGCTACGCATCGTGAACCTTTGTGTAGTGCGTTTCCGATTTGCGAAGCATGTGCCACGTTAAAGTTGTGCACTGGGTATTCAAAAACATCACACAACACACGGGCACATGCATGCGGTCGTTATCCTATGACACTCGCTCACTCGCGTGTGACTCTTTCTGTGGGCACGCGAGGTCGTCGTCGATCAGTTGAACGTACAACGAGAGAGAGGTTAATTTGACCAACAAGGATGGTTCTTTTTAGGTTTGTGTTATGTATATGCACGGTAAGAGTATGTGTACATGTCAAAGAGGGGGCAACATGTGCATATATATATATATATATGCGTCATAATTAACCTCGCTCCATGTGGGGATTTTCCGGTTCCCGAGGCAGGTGCCACATCAAAGTTGTGCATTGATATTCAAACATCACGCAATACCATGCAGGCGGTGGTTGCCCTATAGGAACTCACTCGCGTGCGGCGCTTTCATCTGTGGGCCCGCGAGGTTGTCCTCCATCACTTTGACCCAATAAGACAGAGGTTAATTTGGCCATCAAGGAATGGTTCTTTTTGGTTTGTGCTACGCGTCGAATGGGGGCGTAGCACATACCCGCATTGTGAACCTCACTCTCTGTGGGGACTTTCTGGTTTTCAAGGTATATATATATATATAGGTGGTCTATTATGCTAATATTAGCAGAATAGTTATTCTGCTAATACTTCAGAACTGCATGCTCAACGCGAGGGCACTGCACTTTCTGTAGTAAAGGTACTGCAATACAAAGACTAGTGAACTTTGTGTCGGAAAAAACTGCACACGGTTTTTTCTCGGTACCTTTTTCGCTCTATTTTTTAAATCGTTTGTCGGAACACGTGTAATATACCGTTGAGAAGCTATGGATTAGGCGCAACTTCGCCATGTACAAATTTCTTCGAGATTCCTCATGGTTTAAGAGCAGTTTCGAAAATTGTGCGGCTCGCAACGAGTGGTAACGAGTGTTTTTTTGCGTTTTTTTCTAAACTGCTCATCGGAATGAAGAAAATGATACGCCGTTGGAAAGATATCATCAAGGGGCAACTTTTCCATATGTACTATTTTCTCTAATTCGTTACGGTTTAACAACAGTTTTAAGTTTACTAAATCACAGAATTCCTTTTTTTGAATTTTTTGTAATTTTTTGTACTGTTTTCGCTCTAGTTTTTGAACCGTTTGTCAAAACAAGGCATGTGATACGCCGTTGGAAAGCTACGAACGAGGCGTAACTTCCATATGTAGAAATATTTTTTAGATTCCTTACGGTTTTAAGTTAATTTTTATAATCGTGCGATGGACGATGAGTGACAACGGCCATTTTTTCGTGATTTTTTACAAACTGTTGGTCGGAATGATTCAAGTGATACACCATTGGAAAGATATTGATGAGACACAACTTTTTCATGTAGGACACTCTGTCTTATTCGTTACGGTTTAAGAGCAGTTTTAATATTACCGAAATGCGGATACTCTGTTTCTTGCGACACCAAAATCGACGAGAGAACTGCATCAGACAGAAGAACGCTCTGATTCGGACTGAAATCCGCACTGCATCAAACAGTTAAGTGAACTTCATTATCTTAGACGAGTTTTTTTGAGATTTTTGTTGTCTTTTTTTCAACGTTTTTTATGAACGAGAGTGGACCGTGGAGACAAGAGCAAGTGAACCGCGACATATATCGAAGTGAACGGCATTATTATTTTGTTGTTTCGCTAATTTTTTTGCACTTTCACATTGTGCGCAAGTGAACAACATCACTCTCGAAAGTGAACCACATCCGAGAACCAATCGCACTTCAGGTGTTGATGTACTCCACTGAATTTTGAGACACACGAAACAATTTGCACTTCATACATACAGAGAGGTAATGAGCTGCTACAGAAATGGAGTGAACTACACAAAACAATTTACAAAGAGAACCACAAGAGTGCACTGCACGCATACATACACCGCATTGCAAGCATGCCCGAAACAAGGAAAATCGCCACATGCGACAATACAAATTGTTTTCTCAAAAAATACACCACATGACCGACGGGGGTGTACTGCACACATACACACACCGCACTGCAAGCATATACAAAAGAAACTGCATGCACATGATGCTTGCGGATTGTTGTCTTGTCGGCAAGCAGGGTTTTAATTTTTTCTTTCTTTTTCCACAGAAGTGAAACTGACCCTCGTAATTTCCTTCCTTTTCTGTCATCACGGCTTGCCCGAACTTCGCAGTCGAAACGGACTGCAGCTGCACGCAAAAAAGACTGCAAGTGCTCTAGCACCGAACCGCGTCAGGCGTGCCCCGAGCTGTGCACGATGATGTCGCTTAAAGTTACGTCGGTATTTCCCCAAAGAGGAAGGGATGATGCAGCACAGCGGCGGGTGGTATTTCCCTCAGATTATGAAACCAAGGTTATCGAACCAGTAGGAGAACCAAGCAACACAACGTAAACAGCCCCTGCACACAGATAACAAATCCTCGCAACCCGACGTGTTAAAGGGGTTGTCAATCCCTTTCGGGGTACGGCGCCTAAAGTAGGCAAACGGACGTGAGATAAATTTGTAGTAGATTGGTAGATCGAACGCCAAATAAAATAAATAAGGAAAAATGCAGCAAGGTATTTGTGTATTTTTGGTTTAATAGATCTGAAAATAAATGAAAGGGAAAAGTAGATCGCAAAGGCAAATAATATGAGAAAGAGACCCGGGGGCCGTAGGTTTCACTAGTGGCTTCTCTCGAGAAAAATAGCAAATGGTGGGTGAACAAATTACTGTTGGGCAATTGACAAAACTTCAAATATTCATGACGATATCCAGGCAATGATCATTATATAGGCATCACGTCCAAGATTAGTAGACCGACTCCTGCCTGCATGTACTATACTATTACTCCACACATCGACCGCTATCCAGCATGCATCTAGTGTATTAAGTTCATGGAAAAACGAAGTAATGCAATAAGAACGATGACATGATGTAGACAAGATCCGTTTATCTATATGGCGGTAGATATAGATCCCGGCTTTTTATCCTTAGTAGCAACGATACATACGTGTCGGTTCCCTTTCTATCACTGGGATCAAGCACCGTAAGATCGAACCCACTACAAAGCACCTCTTCCCATTGCAGGATAAATAGATCAAGTTGGCCAAACAAAACCCAAATATCGGAGAAGAAATACGAGGCTATAAGAGATCACACATAAAAGAGATCAAAGAAACTCAAATACTTTCATGGATACAAAAAGATAGATCTGATCATAAACTCAAAGTTCATCGATCCCAACAAACACACCGCAAAAGAGTTACATCATATGGATCTCCAAGAGACCATTGTATTTCGAATTCAGAGAGAGAGATGAAGCCATCTAGCTACTAACTACGGACCCGAAGGTCTACAAAGAACTACTCACGCATCATCGGAGAGGCACCAATGGAGGTGGTGAACCCCATCCGAGATGGTGTCTAGATTGGATCTGGTGGTTCTGGACTCTGCGGTGGCTGTATGAATATTTTGTCGACTCCCCTAGGGTTCTGGAAATATTGGGATATTTATAGAGCAAAGAGGCGGTTCGGGGGGCACCCGAGGTGGGCACAACCCACCAGGGCGCGCCTGGGCCTCATGGCGCCCCTAGTGGGTTGTGCCTCCCTTGGGGCACCCCCAGGCATAGCCAGGACCCGTTGTGTTCCTTCTGGCCCATAAAAATTCTCCGTAAAAGTTTCGGGGCATTTGGACTCTGTTTGATATTGATTTTCTACGATGTAAGAAACATGAAAAAAACAGCAAGTGGCACTTGGCACTATGTCAATAGGTTAGTACCAAAAAATGATATAAAATGACTATAAATGATTATAAAACATCCAAGATTGATAATATAACAGCATGGAACAAGCAAAAATTATAGATACATTGGAGACATATCAGCATCCCCAAGCTTAACTCCTACTCGTCCTCGAGTAGGGAAGTGATAAAAACAGAATTTTTGATGTGGAATGCTGCCTATCATGTCATATCATATTCTTTTCTTTATAGCATGGACATTTGGACTTTTATATTGTTCAAAGCAATAGTCTAGTTTTGACATGACAATTTAAATACTCAAGCATATCAACAAGCAACCATGTCTTTCAAAATATCAACGCTAAAATAACCCTAGACCATCATGCTCAAACATTGATCCATTCATGAAACATACTTGCATATTAGTTACACCCAATACTTAAGTACGATCATATTGCCTCCTAGTTGGTGCTTTTGTAAGAGAGGATTGCTACCTCTTGAGCACTGCGTTGGTTTTCCCTTGAAGAGGAAAGGGTGATGCAGCAAAGTAGCGTAAGTATTTCCCTCAGTTTTTGAGAACCAAGGTATCAATCCAGTAGGAGGCTACGCGCGAGTCCCTCGCACCTGCACAATACAAATAAATCCTCGCAACCAACGCGATAATGGGTTGTCAATCCCTTCACGGTCACTTACGAGAGTGAGATCTGATAGATATGATAGGATAATATTTTTGGTATTTTTGTAATAAAGATGCAAAGTAAAGAAAGCAAAATAAAGACGGCGCCAGAAATAGCTTGTTGTAGGGAGATTAATATGATGGAAAATAGACCCCGGGGCCATAGGTTTCACTAGTGGCTTCTCTCAAGAGCATAAGTATTTTACGGTGGGTGAACGAATTACTGTTGAGCAATTGACAGAATTAAGCATAGTTATGAGAATATCTAGGTATGATCATGTATATAGGCATCACGTCCGAGACAAGTAGACCGACTCCTACCTGCATCTACTACTATTACTCCACTCATCGACCGCTATCCAGCATGCATCTAGAGTATTAAGTTCATGAAAACAGAGTAACGCCTTAAGCAAGATGACATGATGTAGAGGGATAAATTCATGCAATATGATAAAAAACCATCTTGTTATCCTCGATGGCAACAATACAATACGTGCCTTGCTGCCCCTACTGTCACTGGGAAAGGACACCGCAAGATTGAACCCAAAGCTAAGCACTTCTCCCATTGCAAGAAAGATCAATCTAGTAGGCGAAACCAAACTGATAATTCGAAGAGACTTGCAAAGATAACCAATCATACATAAAAGAATTCAGAGAAGATTCAAATATTGTTCATAGATAATCTTGATCATAAACCCACAATTCATCGGTCTCAACAAACACACCGCAAAAAGATTACATCGAATAGATCTCCACGAGAGAGGGGGAGAACATCGTATTGAGATCCAAAAAGAGAGAAGAAGCCATCTAGCTACTAACTATGGCCCGAAGGTCTGAGGTAAACTACTCACACTTCATCGGAGAGGCTATGGTGTTGATGTAGAAGCCCTCAGTGATGGATGCCCCTCCGGCGGAGCTCCGGAACAGGCCCCAAGATGGGATCTCGTGGGTACAGAAGGTTGCGGCGGTGGAATTAGGTTTTTGGCTCCGTGTCTGATCGTTTGGGGGTACGTAGGTATATATAGGAGGAAGAAGTACGTCGGTGGAGCAACAAGGGGCCCATGAGGGTGGAGGGCGCGCCCCCTACCTCGTGGCCTCCTGGAAGCTTCTCTTACGTAGGGTCCAAGTCTCTTGGATCATGTTCGTTCCAAAAATCACGTTCCCGAAGGTTTCATTCCGTTTGGACTCCGTTTGATATTCTTTTTCTGCGAAACTCTGAAATAGGCAAAAAACAACAATTCTGGGCCGGGCCTCCGGTTAATAGGTTAGTCCCAAAAATACTATAAAAAGTGAATAATAAATCCCAATAATGTCCAAAATAGTAGATAATATAGCATGGAGCAATCAAAAATTATAGATACGTTGGAGACGTATCAAGCATCCCCAAGCTCAATTCCGGCTCGTCCTCGAGTAGGTAAATGATAAAAACAGAATTTTTGATGCGGAGTGCTACTAGGCATAATTTCAATGTAATTCTTCTTAATTGTGGTATGAATATTCAGATCCGAAAGATTCAAGATAAAAGTTCATATTGACATAAAAATAATAATACTTCAAGCATACTAACTAAGCAATTATGTCTTCTCAAAATAACATGGCCAAAGAAAGTTCATCCCTACAAAATCATATAGTTTAGTCATGCTCCATTTTCGTCACACAAGAATGCTCTCATCATGCACAACCCCGATGACAAGCCAAGCAATTGTTTCATACTTTAGTAATCTCAAACTTATAAACCTTCACGCAATATATGAGCACGAGCCATGGATATAGCACTATGGGTGGAATAGAATATGATGATGGGGGTTATGTGGAGAAGACAAAAAAGGAGAAAGTCTCACATCAATGAGGCTAATCAATGAGCTATGGAGATGCCCATCGATTGATGTTAATGCAAGGAGTAGGGATTGCCATGCAACGGATGCACTAGAGCTATAAATGTATGAACGCTCAACAAAAGAAACTAAGTGGGTGTGCATCCAACTTGCTTGGTCACAAAGACCTAGGGCACTTGAGGAGGCCCATTGTTGGAATATACAAGCCAAGTTCTATAATGAAAAATTCCCACTAGTATATGAAAGTGACAAAACAAGAGACTCTCTATCATGAAGATTATGGTGCTACTTTGAAGCACAAGTGTGGCAAAGGATAGTAGCATTGTCCCTTCTCTCTTTTTCTCTCTTTTTTTGGGCCTTCTCTTTTTTATGGCCTTTTTTTATTCCTCACTTGGGACAATGCTCTAGAAAATGATGATCATCACACTTCTATTTATTTACAACTCGATACTAGAACAAAGTATGACTCTATATGAATGCCTCCGGCGGTGTACCGGGATATGCAATGAACCAAGAGTGACATGTATGAAAGAATTATGAACGGTGGCTTTGCCACAAATACTATGTCAACTACATGATCATGCTGGCAATATGACAATGATGAATGTGTCATGATAAACGGAATGGTGGAAAGTTGCATGGCAATATATCTCGGAATGGCTATGGAAATGCCATAATAGGTAGGTATGGTGGCTGTTTTGAGGAAGATATAAGGAGGTTTATGTGTGAAAGAGCGTATCATATCACGGGGTTTGGATGCACCGACGAAGTTTGCACCAACTCTCAATGTGAGAAAGGGCAATGCACGGTACCGAAGAGGCTAGCAATGATGGAAGGGTGAGAGTGCGTATAATCCATGGACTCAACATTAGTCATAAAGAACTCACATACTTATTGCAAAAATCTACAAGTCATAAAAAACCAAGCATTACGCGCATGCTCCTAGGGGGATAGATTGGTAGGAAAAGACCATCGCTCATCCCCGACCGCCACTCATAAGGAGGACAATCAAAGAACGCCTCATGTTCCAAATTTGTTACATAACGTTTACCATACGTGCATGCTACGGGACTTGCAAACTTCAACACAAGCATTTCTCAAATTCACAACTACTCAACTAGCACGACTTTGATATTATTACCTCCATATCTCAAAACAATTATCAAGCATCAAACTTCTCTTAGTATTCAACACACTCATAAGAAAGTTTTTACTATTCTTGAATACCTAGCATATTAGGATTATTTAAGCAAATTACCATGCTATTTAAGACTCTCAAAATAATCTAAGTTAAGCATGAGAGATCAATAGTTTCTATAAAACAAATCCACCACCGTGCTCTAAAATATATAAGTGAAGTACTAGAGCAAAAACTATATAACTCAAAATATATAAGTGAAGCACAAAGAGTATTCTAACAAATTCCAAATCATGTATGGCTCTCTCAAAAGGTGTGTACAGCAAGGATGATTGTGGTAAACTAAAAAGTAAAGACTCAAATCATACAAGACGCTCCAAGCAAAACACATATCATGTGGTGAATAAAAATATAGCTCCAAGTAAAGTTACCGATGGAAGTAGACGAAAGAGAGGATGCCTTCCGGGGCATCCCAAGCTTTGGCTTTTTGGTGTTCTTAGATTATCTTGGGGGTGCCATGGGCATCCCCAAGCTTAGGCTCTTGCCACTCCTTGTTCCATAATCCATCAAAATCTTTCACCCAAAACTTGAAAACTTCACAACACAAAACTTAACAGAAAATCTCGTGAGCTCCGTTAGCGAAAGAAAACAAAAGACCACTTCAAGGTACTGTAATGAACTTATTCTTTATTTATATTGGTGTTAAACCTACTGTATTCCAACTTCTCTATGGTTTATAAACTATTTTACTAGCCATAGATTCATCAAAATAAGCAAACAACACACGTGAAAGATCGTGGATGTCGCCTAGAGGGGGGGGGTGAATAGGCGCTTTAAAATAATTACGGTTTAGGCTTTAACAAATGCGGAATAAACCTAGCGGTTAATTTGACAAGCACAAAACCTACAACAACTAGGCTCACCTATGTGCACTAACAACTTATGCTAAGCAAGATAAACAACTAAGTGATAGCAAGATATATGACAAGAAACAATATGGCTATCACAAAGTAAAGTGCATAAGTAAAGGGTTCGGGTAAGAGATAACCGAGACACGCGGAGACGACGATGTATCCCGAAGTTCACACCCTTGCGGATGCTAATCTCCGTTTGGAGCGGTGTGGAGGCACAATGCTCCCCAAGAAGCCACTAGGGCCACCGTAATCTCCTCACGCCCTCGCACAATGCAAGATGCCGTGATTCCACTAAGGGACCCTTGAGGGCGGTCACCGAACCCGTACAAATGGCAACCCTTGGGGGCGGTCACCGAACCCGTACACTTTGGCAACCCTTGGGGGCGGTCACCAGTACCCGTCAAATTGCTCGGGGCGATCTCCACAACCTAATTGGAGACCCCGACGCTTGCCCGGAGCTTTACACCACAATGATTGAGCTCCGAACACCACCAACCGTCTAGGGCGCCCAAGCACCCAAGAGGAACAAGCTCAAGGGCACCAAGCACCCAAGAGTAATAAGCTACTCAACTTGTAACTTCCACGTATCACCGTGGAGAACTCAAACCGATGCACCAAATGCAATGGCAAGGGCACACGGAGTGCCCAAGTCCTTCTCTCTCAAATCCCACCGAAGCAACTAATGCTAGGGAGGAAAAAGAGAGGAAGAACAAGAAGGAGAACACAAAGAACTCCAAGATCTAGATCCAAGGAGTTCCCCTCACAAAGAGGAGAAAGTGATTGGTGGAAATGTGGATCTAGATCTCCTCTCTCTTTTCCCTCAAAAACTAGCAAGAATCCATGGAGGGATTGAGAGTTAGCAAGCTCGAAGAAGGTCAATAATGGGGGAAGAACACGAGCTCAAGGGATAAGGTTCAATGGGGAAGAAGACCCCCTTTTATAGAAGGGGAAAAATCCAACCGTTATGTGCTCAGCCCGCACACGAGCGGTACTACCGCTCCACGAGCGGTACTACCGCTCTGGCGGAAGAAGCAGGGAAAAGGAGCAACCAAACATGAACCTTGGGGCGGTAGTACCGCGCACCCCAGCGGTACTACCGCTGGAGGAGCAGAACACGGGACCAAAAATGCAGTAGCGGTACTACCGCCCGACCGGAGCGGTACTACCGCCCGACCGGAGCGGTACGACCGCTTATAGGCGGTACTACCGCCCATCGGGGCGGTACTACCGCTTATAGGCGGAACTGCCGTGCCTTACTGCCGTGCAACTACTGCAAAACTCGACACGAAACATGCAAGACCCAAAATCGAGGCGGTACCAGCGCGGAACCGTAGCCGTACTACCGCTTATGGCCATAGGCGGTACTACCGCTTTGGACAGCGGTACTACCGCTTGGGGCGAGAAGCGGTACTGTCGCTCTGGCCGCGGTACTACCGCTAGGAAACCAAAACTGCCATAACTTCTGCATATGAGCTCCGAATTGAGCAAACTCAAGCTTGTTGGATTGAGAAAGACGAGTAGCATAAAAACAGCGACTGGTTATAGTAAGAAGCGGCAGGGGAGGTATGCCAACAAATAGAGGAGTGAAACCTCCAACCGAGAAGAACCGGCATAACCTCCAACATCGAAAACATCATAGAAGATGCGAGTGAACTCCGTTTTCGATGAACTCGAGCTTGTCATCAAGATGACCATAAGCTCCAAAACTCATAAAGAGAAGAACCAAACAAGAACCAACAAAGATGATGCAAGGATGCAATGGTTTGAGCTCTCTATGAACGATACGATCAAGCTACTCATCGAGAGCCCCCCTTGATAGTACGGCAATCGATCCTATAACCCGGTCTCCCAACTACCATCATGAGACCGGTAAAATAGAAAACCTATCAAGAGCAAACCTTTGCCTTGCACATGGTCCACTTGAGCTAGATGATGACGATCTTGACTCCCTCAAGATGGACCACCTTTCTTGGTTGTGTTGGCTCGATGAAGTCTAGTTGATTGCTCCCCCATACTCCACTATGGGTGAGCCACTCTTCCGCACATCTTCACCAGTCCATTGTCACCACAATGGACGGCAAGCTTCAAGCATTTGATCTCGTCATGATGCTTCACTTGAACTTGCACACCGCAACATCTTCACAAGTCCATTGTCGCCACAATGGACGGCAAGCTTCAAGCATTTGATCTCTTCATGATGCTTCACTTGAACTTGCACACCGCAACCTAACCCCACAAAGAACTCTCACGAAGATCATGGGTTAGTACACAAAGCGTAATTGACAATGCTTACCACACCATGGGATCGCTTGATCCCTCTCGGTACATCTTGTGCGCTTTGTGTGTTGATCAACTTGATTCACTCTTGATTTAGTCTTGATCAACCTTGACTCTTTCCAACTCTCTTCATTTGGATGATGTCTTGAAGGTAAACATGAATGATCACACAATCTTCTTCTTCACGACATGCTTGCAATAAGCTCTACTCTCACATGACCAATCTTTGGATAATTCCTTAATAACACCTTGGTCACCACATAAACACATGACCAATCGTTGGATAATTCCTTAATAACACCTTGGTCACCACATAAACTCCTTGAAACCAACACATGGACTTCAAGAAAAGCCTATGGACAAATCCTTCAAATATAACTCAAGGCAACCATTAGTCCATAGAGATTGTCATTAATTACCAAAACCAAACATGGGGGCACCGCATGTTCTTTCAACACGAAAAACAGAATCTGTCAAAAACAGAACAGTCTGTAGTAATCTGTAACTAACGCAAACTTCTGGAACTCCAAAAAATCAGCCAAAATAGGACGACCTAGGCAATTTGTTTATTGATCAGAATCAATTGGAATCAGTATTTTATCACGTTCTGGTGATTTTTAACAATTGTTTTCGTGAACAGAAAGTTTCTAGAAATTTCTGCAAGATCAAATAACTATCATCCAAGAAGATCCTATAGGTTTAACTTGGCACAAACACTAATTAAAACATAAAAACACATCTAACCAGAGGCTAGAACAAGGATTTATTCCTAAACAGAAGCAAAAAGCAAAAAACTAAAAAGAAAATTGGGTTGCCTCCCAACAAGCGCTATTGTTTAACGCCCCTAGCTAGGCATAAAAGCAAGGATAGATCTAGGTATTGCCATCTTTGGTAGGAAATCCATAAGTGGCTCTCATGATAGATTCATATGGCAATTTTATTTTCTTCCTAGGGAAGTGTTCCATGCCTTTCTTTAATGGAAATTGGAATCTGATATTCCCTTCCTTCATATCAATAATTGCACCAATCGTTCTAAGGAAAGGTCTACCAAGAATAATAAGACATGAAGGATTGCAATCTCTATCAAGAACGATAAAATCTACGGGCACATAATTCCTATTTGCAACAATAAGAATATCATTAATTCTTCCCATAGGTTTCTTAATAGTGGAATCCACAAGGTGCAATTTTAGAGAGCAATCATCAAAATCGCGGAAATCTAGCAAATCGCACAAAGTTTTGGGAATAGTGGAAACACTAGCACCCAAATCACATAAAGCATAGAACTCATGATCCTTAATTTTAATAGTTGGTTCCCACTCATCATAAAGTTTTCTAGGGATAGAAACTTCCAACTCAAGCTTTTCTTCATAAGATTGCATCAAGGCATCAACGATATGTTTAGTAAACGCTTTATTTTGGCTATAAGCATGAGGAGAATTTAGCATGGATTGCAACAAGGAAATACAATCTATCAAAGAGCAATTTTCATAATTAAATTCCTCGAAATCCAAAATAGTGGGTTTAGCAACATCTAGGGTTTTGATTTCTTCAATCCCACTTTTATCAAATTTAGCATCAAGATCTAAAAACTCCGAATTTTTGGAAGCCTTCTAGGTAAAGGTGGATCATATTTAGTCCCATCATTATCAAGATTCATATTGCAAAACAAAGATTTAATAGAGGACACATCAATAACTTTTAGATCTACATGTTTATTTTCATAGAAATTTGGTTTAGCGGCCATCTTATTAACTAAGGTAGCCTGCTTATCTGATATTTCAGCAGTCAACTTCTCAAGGCGGGCAATTTGGGATCTTAAACCATCAAATTCTTTAGACATATCATCGAGCTCTTTATTCATATAACTCATAAAACCTTTTTGTTCCTTAAGCTCGTTTCTGATTAAATTATTATGCTCAAATTGCAAAACCATAAAACTCCTAACGTTGCTTTCAATCTCTTCTAACCTTTTAAGGTGAAGATCACCAAATCTAGGTAGAGCCATCGTGACAAGCAAGCAATCCAACACACGAGCAAACAAAAAGCAAGCGAAAAAGAGGCGAACGGAAAAGAGAGGGCGAATAAAACGGCAAGGGTGAAGTGGGGGAGAGGAAAACGAGAGGCAAATGGCAAATAATGTAATGCGGGAGATAAGGGTTTGTGATGGGTACTTGGTATGTTGACTTTTGCGTAGACCTCCCCGGCAATGGCGCCAGAAATCCTTCTTGCTACCTCTTGAGCACTGCGTTGGTTTTCCCTTGAAGAGGAAAGGGTGATGCAGCAAAGTAGCGTAAGTATTTCCCTCAGTTTTTGAGAACTAAGGTATCAATCCAGTAGGAGGCTACGCGCGAGTCCCTCGCACCTGCACAATACAAATAAATCCTCGCAACCAACGCGATAAGGGGTTGTCAATCCCTTCACGGTCACTTACGAGAGTGAGATCTGATAGATATGATAGGATAATATTTTTGGTATTTTTGTAATAAAGATGCAAAGTAAAAGAAAGCAAAATAAAGACGGCGCCAGAAATAGCTTGTTGTAGGGAGATTAATATGATGGAAAATAGACCCGGGGGCCATAGGTTTCACTAGTGGCTTCTCTCAAGAGCATAAGTATTTTACGGTGGGTGAACGAATTACTGTTGAGCAATTGACAGAATTGAGCATAGTTATGAGAATATCTAGGTATGATCATGTATATAGGCATCACGTCCGAGACAAGTAGACCGACTCCTGCCTGCATCTACTACTATTACTCCACTCATCGACCGCTATCCAGCATGCATCTAGAGTATTAAGTTCATGAAAACAGAGTAACACCTTAAGCAAGATGACATGATGTAGAGGGATAAATTCATGCAATATGATAAAAAAACATCTTGTTATCCTCGATGGCAACAATACAATATGTGCCTTGCTGCCCCTACTGTCAGTGGGAAAGGACACCGCAAGATTGAACCCAAAGCTAAGCACTTCTCCCATTGGAAGAAAGATCAATCTAGTAGGCCAAACCAAACTGATAATTCGAAGAGACTTGCAAAGATAACCAATCATACATAAAAGAATTCAGAGAAGATTCAAATATTGTTCATAGATAATCTTGATCATAAACCCACAATTCATCGGTCTCAACAAACACACCGCAAAAAGAAGATTACATCGAATAGATCTCCACGAGAGAGGGGGAGAACATTGTATTGAGATCCAAAAAGAGAGAAGAAGCCATCTAGCTACTAACTATGGACCCGAAGGTCTGAGGTAAACTACTCACACTTCATCGGAGAGGCTATGGTGTTGATGTAGAAGCCCTCCGTGATGGATGCCCCCTCCGGCGGAGCTCCGAAACAGGCCCCAAGATGGGATCTCGTGGGTACAGAAGGTTGCGGCGGTGGAATTAGGTTTTTGGCTCCGTATCTGATCGTTTGGGGGTACGTAGGTATATATAGGAGGAAGAAGCTCATCGGTGGAGCAACAGGGGGCCCACGAGGGTGGAGGGCGCGCCCTGGGGGGGTAGGCGCGCCCCCTACCTCGTGGCCTCCTGGAAGCTTCTCTTACGTAGGGTCCAAGTCTCCTGGATCATGTTCGTTCCAAAAATCACATTCCCGAAGGTTTCATTCCGTTTGGAGTCCGTTTGATATTCTTTTTCTGCGAAACTCTGAAATAGGCAAAAAACAGGAATTCTGGGCTGGGCCTCCGGTTACTAGGTTAGTCCCAAAAATAATATAAAAGTGAATAATAAAGCCTAATAATGTCCAAAACAGTAGATAATATAGCATGGAGCAATCAAAAATTGTAGATACGTTGGAGACGTATCAAGGATGGAGACTCAAATTCAAAAATAAGAATTGCATAAAGTAATAGAAAGGCCCTTCGCAGAGGGAAGTGGGGATTTGTAGAGGTGCCAGAGCTCAAAGCAAAAAACTTAGAAATAAAAACATTTTGGGAGGTGTATCCATCCCACCAACGAAACGACTTAGAGTTCCCAACACTTTCCATGCTAGATATATCATAGGCAGTTCCCAAACAGAAAATAAAGTTTATTCCTTTTTCAACTATACTTTCACTTCCCATGGCTAGCCGTATCCATGGTTGCCTTCCATACCAACACTTTCCAAGGAATTTATTATTTGACAACATAAAGTAAATTCATTTTTCATTTCGGGATTGGGCATCCCTAATTCCTTTGCCTTACTCTCGTGCAATGATAAGTGAATAAACACTCATCTTGAGAATAACACATCTAGCATGGAAAATATTAGACACCCCTCACCGCTCCGCGAGCGAAACAAACACACAAAAGAGAAGTTTATTTTGAAAATTAGAGATGGCACATGCAAATTTGCTTAGAACGGCAAAATAATACTGCATATAGGTAGATATAGTGGACTCATGTGGCAAAATTGGTTTAATGGTTTTTGGATGCACAAGTAGAGATCATACTTAGTGCAAAATGAAGACTAGCAAAAGATTGAGAAGCGACCAACCAAGAAACGAATAATCTCATAAGCAAGCCGTAAGCATAAATAACATCGAATAATGCACCACAAGTAGGATATAATTTCATTGCGTGACTATTGACTTTCGTGCTTGCATAGGGAATCACAAACCTTAACACCAATATTCTTACTAAAGCATAATTACTCATCAACATAATTCACATATCACATCATGAAAGCACAAGTGCTCCCTGGGTGGTTTTGGTAATTAATCTCAACATATCTCCTGTTGGACTAATGTTTTTATCTAGTATATTTCAGATAAGTTCAACAATGGAGTGGCGTGGACAAGAGGATGTGGAACCCCTGCAAGATGCTAAGATCAAAGGATTGGCAGAAGCTCAAAAGCTCAAGACTCTACATTTTCATTTTAGTGATCCAAAATCACATTGAGTCCTTAGGAAAGCCAATACAATTAAAAGGGGATGAGGTGTTCAAGAGTTTATGATCATATATGTATTCCAACAAGGAAGGCATACGTGAATTTGGTTCAGAACCACAGATCGCGGGTTAGTCGGGCAGTGGATTGTGAATCCACCATGCGCGGGTTCAATTCCCGTCGTTCGCCCATCTTAATGGATTGCTTGCTCAAAGTGCTTAGTGATATGCTCCAAAGCCCTCAACCACTTTCTCATATCCACATATGTCCCAAACCAAAAGTCAAACTCGGCCCTACCGATTTGATCTATCCGGCACCACCGAGTTCATTTGACATAGCCACTGCCAGAAACCCTAATCAGTTCGGTCTCACCAAGATGGGCTTGCGAACTCTCTGTTACCTGTTGCAATATTTCGGTCGCACCGAGATATGCAATCGGTCGCACTGAGTTTGCCTGACCAACTCTCTGTTTAGCTTATTACCAAAATCGGTCCCACCGAGTTTGTGTAATCGGTCAAACCGAGTTGAGGTTTTACCCTAACCCTAGCACATCGGTCCCACCGAGTTGATCATATCGGTCCCACCGAAAATCCTAACGTTCACATTTTGAACTAAATTGGTCTGACCGAGTTTTCTGATTCGGTCCCACCGAGTTTGGTAAATTGTGTGTAACGGCTAGATTTTGTGTGGAGGCTATTTATACCCCTCCACCCACTCTTCATTCGTGGAGAGAGCCATCAGAACATGCCTACACTTCCATCATACATTTTCTGAGAGAGAGCCACCTACTCATGTGTTGTGACCAAGATATTTCATTCCAACCACAAGAACCTCCGTCAAGATTGTGGAGTTGAACCAAGGAGTTTGTAAGGGCAAGGAGATCGCCTACTTCGTGAAGATCTACCCAAGTGAGGCAAGTCCTCCGTGGGCGATGGCCATGGTGGGATAGACAAGGTTGCTTCTTCGTGGACCCTTGATGGTTGGAGCCCTCCATGGACTCGCTCAACCGTTACCCTTCATGGGTTGAAGTCTCCATCAACGTGGATGTACGATAGCACCACCTATCGGAACCACGGAAAAAATCTTCGTGTCTCCAATTGCGTTTGCACACTCCAATCCCGTCCCTTTACATTCTTGCAACTTGCATGCCATACTTTCCGCTGCTCATATACTCTTGCCATGCTTGCTTGAAATATATTATGAATGTTTAAACTTGTGCTAAAACTCCACCTTAACTTGAAGAAATTAAAAACTGCTACTTTTCTTTGTTAAGAGTCTATTCACCCCCCTCTATTCACCTCTTCTCGATCCTTTCAATTGATATCAGAGCATTGGTCTCCATTGCTTTGGTTTAATCACCATTGGAGGAAGATTGATGAGTCTACGTTGGGGAGTCTTAGACATAGGAGTGCCTATACTTGATGGAGAGTTCTTTCATGAGTGGAAAATTGAGATGCTTGATATTTTCAATGAATATCATTTGAACAAGTACATTACTAGCCCTTGTGCACCTCATGTTGATCCTTTGCATCCTACCCTTGATGAGTCTATTGACATGATCCGCAACCTTAGAATTGTTAATCTTATCACTACAGGTTTGCCTAGAAATTTGCTTGGTTGCTTGCCTACTCTTGATTGTGCGTACACCATATGGAGATTTCTTGAGGAACGATTTCCAAACTATTCCTTGCAAAACTTAGATGAAATTCTTCATAAGTCCATTGCCTTGAGTAAGATTAATTCCAATGATCCTAAGTTTGGTGATTGTCTATTTGAGCTTACTAACCTGATGCGTGCCAAAGGAGATGTTGGAATCATTAGCAATATCATCTCCGAAGCCATTAGAATCCATAAAGATGATTATTGTGATGATCATTTATCTAATGAATCACTCTCTCTAGGAATTGATCCATCACAAGATGGTGTTGAACATGGATACTATGATGAGGATGATGATAGTGACTTTGATCTCGACGAGTCTGTGAGACACTTTGGTCTTATGGCAAATCTTCGCGGCTACATGGCTGGAGGAAACGAATGGGTTCTTGATAGTGGATGTACCGATCACATGACCGGAGATAAGGATATGTTTCGTGAGCTTGCTGAAAATGACGGCCCTCGAAAGTATGTCACCTTTGGTGATAACTCAAAGGGTAAGGTGGTTGGCCTCGGTAAGGTGGCCATCTCACATGATAGCTCCATACAAAATGTTATGCTCGTTGAATCTCTTGGCTACAATTTACTTTCTGTATCTAGACTTGCCGACTTTGGCTTCAATGTCCTATTCACTGAAGTAGATTGCCAAGTGTTTCGTAGAGATAATCATAATATGGTCTTTACCGGTATACGTAGAGGTGATCTATATACTGTTGATTTCACTAAAAAGGCTCAGCCTAGAACTTGCTTAATTGCTAAATCTTCTAAAGGTTGGTTGTGGCATAGAAGGTTAGGTCATGTGGGCATGCGAAATCTTGATAAGCTAATTAAAGGTGATCATATCCTTGGAGTGAAAGATATTATATTTGACAAGGATAGATTGTGCAGTGCTTGTCAAGCAGGAAAACGAGTTGGAGGAAGTCACCCCATGAAGAACATTATGACCATGAGAAGACCGCTCGAGCTACTTCATATGGATCTCTTTGGTCCCATTGCCTATAAAAGTCTCGGTGGCAACTCATTTGGTTTAGTCATAGTCGATGATTTTTCAAGATTTACGTCGGTGTTCTTTCTTGATGATAAATCGCAGGTCCAAAAGATCTTCAAAAACTTCGCTAGGAAGGTCCAAAATCAATTTGAAGTGAAGATCAAGAAGGTTCGAAGCGACAACAGAACGGAGTTCAAGAACGCAAATGTGGATACCTTTCTTGATGAAGAAGGGATTTCACATGAGTTCTCGGCTACGTACACGCCTCAACAAAATGGAGTTGTTGAGAGGAAGAACCGGACTCTTATTGAAATGGAGAGAACGATGCTTGATGAGTACAAGACGCCAAAACACTTTTGGGCGGAAGCGGTTGAGACAGCTTGTCATGCAACAAATCGCTTGTATCTTCACAAGCTACTCAGCAAGACGGCATACGGGCTTCTCACCGGTAACAAACCCCAAGTTGGATACTTTCGGGTATTCGGCTCAAAGTGCTACATTCTTGATAAGCATCGTCGTTCTAAATTTGCTCCTAAATCTCATGAGGGTTCCTACTCGGTTATGGCTCAAACTCTCACACTTACCGTGTCTACAACAATTTCACCAGAAAGGTTGAAGAAATGGTAGATGTGAAGTTTGATGAATCTAACATCTCACAAGTAGAGCAATTGCCAATTGATGTAGGAGACAAAGACCCTTCGGAAGCAATCCAAGACTTGTCTATTGGCAAGATTCATCGAACGGAGGTAAAGGAGAGTACCTCGTCCGTCCAAGTGGAAGCTTCTACCTCACGTCAAGGTGAACCAAGAGTTGACATGGAAGCATCCACAAGTGGGACACGCCAAAATGAAGAAAACGAGGAAGTACACCAAGATGAACCTCATCAACCTCCTTCTCCACCACGACAAGAGAGCGACAACGTCAACAATGAAGAAGGCCAAGAATAAGAACAAGATGATGAAGAACATGTTCCACCCCGACCCAAGCAAAAGCTCTCACGAGTTAGAGCAAGAGTCTCAAGAGACCATCCCGTCGAACAAATCTTCAATGATATCCAAACCGGGAGAATCACTCGCTTTAAAACTCGTTTGGCTAATTTTTGTGAACATTATTCATTCATCTCTAGCATTGAACCTATGAAGGTTGAAGAAGCATTGGAAGATCCGGATTGGATAAATGCCATGCATGAAGAGCTACATAACTTTGAGAGGAACCAAGTGTGGACATTGGTCGAGAAGCCCGACAACAACCACAACATCATCGGTACCAAATGGTTGTTTCGCAACAAGCAAGACGAACATGGACAAGTCGTTCTCAACAAAGCACGTCTCGTCGCCCAAGGCTACACTCAAGTCGAATGTATGGACTATGGTGAGACATATGCCCCCGTTGCTAGACTTGAGTCCACTCGCATCTTACTTGCCTACGCTAATCACCATGATATCACCTTGTACCAAATGGACATTAAAAGTGCCTTTTTAAATGGTGAAATTGAGGAGGAAGTTTATGTTAAACAACCTCCTGGCTTTGTTAATCCTAAGAAGCCCGATCATGTTTACAAACTTCACAAAGCTCTTTATGGTCTTAAACAAGCTCCTAGAGCATGGTATAAATGCTTGACCAAGTTCCTTATTGAGAAAGGCTTTCAGATTGGAAAGATTGATTCTACTCTTTTTACTAAAAGGGTTAATGGTGAATTATTTGTGTGCCGAATTTATGTTGATGATATCATAGACTCACCCTCACTTTAGTGAAAAGTTTGGAAAGCTAATGTCGGAGAAGTTTGAGATGTCTATGATGAGTGAACTCAAGTTCTTCCTTGGTTTGCAAATCAAGCAAACTAAGGAGGGTACCTTTGTTTCCCAAGCAAAGTATACCAAGGACTTATTCAAGAAGTTCAACATGCAAAAAAGCAAAGGTATGAAAACGCCCATGCCTACTAGTGGACATCTTGACTTGGCTAAGGATGGTAAGCCGGTTGACCAAAAGGATTACCGCTCTATGATTGGTTCATTGTTATATCTATGTGCCTCCCGTCCCGACATTATGCTAAGTGTGTGCATGTGTGCACGATATCAAGTGGCCCCCAAAGAATGCCATCTTAAGGCTGTGAAAAGGATAGTGAGATACTAAATCCATACACCAAATTTTGACATTTGGTATCCTAAGAGGTCTTCTTTTGATCTTGTTGGCTACTCCGATTCGGACTATGCCGGAGACAAGGTTGATAGAAAGTCCACTTCGGGTACTTGTCAATTTCTTGGTAGATCTCTTGTGTCTTGGTCCTCCAAGAAACAAAACTCAGTATCCTTATCCACCGCCGAAGCGGAATACATTGCTGCCGGTTCATGTTGTGCTCAATTACTTTGGATGACCCAAACTCTTAAAGATTATGGGATCTATGTGAAACATGTTCCATTGCTTTGTGACAATGAAAGTGCTATTAAGATTTCTCACAATCCCGTGCAACATTCTCGAACTAAGCATATTGAAGTTCGTCATCATTTCATTCGAGATCATGTTGCTAAAGGTGACATTGATCTTAAGCATGTTCGTACCGATAAGCAATTGATGGATATATTCACCAAACCGCTTGATGAGAAAGTATTTTGCCGTTTGAGAGGTGAATTGAACATCATTGATGCCTCAAACTTGGAGTAGAAACTCCATTTGGATACATGCAAGGCATGAGTCTTTGACTAATCCTTGATATTTCTTTTATGATGATGACTATATGTCTTGGATATATTTGTACCCTTGCATGCTATCTAACCCTTGTAGGTACTTGGGTGAATCTAAATCTATGAGATTTCAACTCACTCACATCTTGAGCAATCTCTACATCACCAAGTCTCTACACCATGGTGGTTGAAGACAAGGAAGCATGAAACCTTTCAACATATCCTTTGACAAAATCTATATATCAAATTTCATTTGGTATCAAATTTCATGATTGTCATTTTGGATGCACAAGTGCTCTTCCTTCTAAGACTAAGCCATGTAGGTAGATGAACTCAAACTACAAGTGGTGCTCCCAACTCATTGATGAGCTATATCAACCTTGAGCATCCCACACAAGTTCAACTACATGATCAAGTTCAACACCACCACCCAAGGTATGTTATTACATCTTAGAGAAGCTTTACCCCAAGACATGGGTCAAAGCAGCTCAACAAGATGCGAATACATCAAATGCTTAAACGAAAAATGGTAACCCCATTTTGAGCTTAAACGATGAGTATGACCTATGATCAAGTGTTCTCACTTGACTCCTAAGTCAATATACTCTAACATAGGTGACTTTGTTGCCGACCATTTCTAGATGAAGTTCTCTAGTGTTTCTCCGTGTTCTTGCATTTGTCTCTTGCATATTTGTTCCTCTTCATCTAGATTTCTTTTCTTTTCTCTGTTTTGTTCTGCATTCCCTGCATCTAATTCATTGCAAATCCTTCAATTAATTCCCTACAAATCTTTGTGATATCTTACCTGCCTAGTGAGCTGAGGTGACAAAATGTTGTCTCTGTGTTGAACTCGGACACACCGGATTGCTACTTTCGGTCAAACCGAACCATTTCGGTGCTACCGAAGTAAACAACTCGGTGCTACCGATTTCAGTGCTGAGCAGACACTTTGTCATTTGCATCCTGCATATTTGTTCCAGCTCCACTCAATAACGAGCATTTGCCTAAGGATTTCAAGGATCCTCGTAAGGTGCCTAATTACACAGCAGATCAACCCCCTGAAGCTTGGATTGAGAGTTATGAGATGGCCATGGAGATTGTCGGATTACGGGTTCCGGCAAACCCTTGAGGTTCGAACACAGGGGTGCGCACGAAGAACTCTCTCTCCCCCTAGATCGCTCGCGCGACGATCTCAAGGCCTAGCTCGACGAACCCAAAGAACAAGAGACACGATGGTTTATACTGGTTCGGCCCACCGTTGTGGTGTAATACCCTACTCCAGTGTGTGTGGTGGATTGCCATGGAGGCTAAGGATGAACAGGTACTAGGTATGAACAACCTCCTGAGGGGAGGTGTTCTTGAGCTCGGTGAGTGGTGCGTAGGAGGGTGGTCTCAATGATCCGTGCCCTTCTTATGGTGGTGGCTAGTCCTATTTATAGAGGCCTTGGTACTCTTCCCAAATGTTAGGCGGGAAGGGTTCCCACAACGGCCAAGTTTGAAGGGGGACAACTAGTACAAGCTATCCTGACAAAAGGTGGTCTTCGCCTGCCAAAGGCTCTGGTGGTGATGCTGTTGTGGGCTCCACGGTGACCTCCGTCCTGCCGTCCTGCTGGTCTTGGTCTCGTTGCACCGATATGGAAACCTTTGCCTGATGCCTCGGGACTCCTCGTCCGCGCTTGCCTCTTTAGCACCAAAGAGGAAACTAGTACACTGTGCCCGCTGGCGCCCGCCTAGCCTTGGTCGTCATGGCTCACGTCACGCGAACCTCGCGAGGTGCCCCTTGCATAGATATCTCCACTCCTTGGGAGCCAGCCTAGTGAGGCCGCCCCTGAGGAGGTCAGGGTGTCGTCCACCTTGCGAGGCTTGGCCCCCCCCGAGGGTCTTGAGTGGTTGCAGCTAAAGATGGGTCGTACCAGGCCGTCAGTGGAGCCGCGTCGTGGGCCGCAGGCAGGCAAGTCTGGGGACCCCCGTTCCCAGGACGCTGACAGTAGCCCCCGGGCCCAAGGCGCGCTCAAACTTGGCTTCGAGGCGAAGCCAAAGGACAAGTGTGGAGCACCGCGGGCCCCAATAGCCCGCGGCCTTGATTGACGCGTGGCGACTGACGGGACGTGGGTGCCTTGATACGTCTCCGTCGTATCTACTTTTCCAAACACTTTTGCCCTTGTTTTGGACTCTAACTTGCATGATTTGAATGGAACTAACCCGGACTGACGCTGTTTTCAGTAGAATTGCCATGGTGTTATCTTTGTGCATAAACAAAAGTTCTCGGAATGACCTGAAACTTCATGAAGATTATTTTTGGAAATAATAAAAAATACTGGCGAAAGAATCAAGGCCAGGGGGCCCACACCCTTTCCACGAGGGTGGGGGGCGCGCCCCCGTGCCTCGTGGGCCCCCTGGAGCTCCACCGACCTCAACTCCAACTCCATATATTCGTGTTCGGGGAGAAAAATATCAAAGAGAAAGATTCATCGCGTTTTAAGATACGGAGCCGCCGCCAAGCCCTAAACTCTCTCGGGAGGGCTGATCTGGAGTCTGTTCGGGGCTCCGGAGAGGGGAATCCGTCGTCGTCGTCATCATCAACCATCCTCCATCACCAATTTCATGATGCTCACCGCCGTGCGTGAGTAATTCCATTGTAGGCTTGCTGGACGGTGATGGGTTGGATGAGATTTATCATGTAATCGAGTTAGTTTTGTTAGGGTTTGATCCCTAGTATCCACTATGTTCTGAGATTGATGTTGCTATGACTTTGCTATGCTTAATGCTTGTCACTAGGGCCCGAGTGCCATGATTCCAGATCTGAACCTATTATGTTTTCATGAATATATGTGAGTTCTTGATCCTATCTTGCAAGTCTATAGTTACCTACTATGTGTTATGATCCGGCAACCCCGAAGTGACAATAATCGGGACCACTCCCGGTGATGACCATAGTTTGAGGAGTTCATGTATTCACTATGTGTTAATGCTTTGGTCCAGTACTCTATTAAAAGGAGGCCTTAATATCCCTTAGTTTCCGCTAGGACCCCGCTGCCACGGGAGGGTAGGACAAAAGATGTCATGCAAGTTCTTTTCCATAAGCATGTATGACTATATTCGGAATACATGCCTACATTACATTGATGAATTGGAGCTAGTTCTGTGTCACCCTATGTTATGATTGTTACATGATGAACCACATCCGGCATAATTCTTCATCACCGATCCAATGCCTACGAGCTTTTCACATATTGTTCTTCACTTATTTACTTTTCTGTTGCTACTATTACAATCACTACAAAACCCAAAAATATTACTTTTGCTACCGTTACCGTTACTTCCATACTACTTTGCTACTAAATACTTTGCTGCAGATATTAAGTTATCTAGGTGTGGTTGAATTGACAACTCAACTACCAATACTTGAGAATATTCTTTGGCTCCCCTTGTGTCGAATCAATAAATTTGGGTTGAATACTCTACCCTCGAAAACTGTTGCGATGCCTTATACTTGTGGGTTATCAAGACTATTTTCTGGCACCGTTGCCGGGGAGCATAGCTCTATTCTTTGAGTCACTTGGGATTTATATCTACTGGTCACTATGAAGAACTTGAAAGACGCGAAAACAAAAATTTATCCCTCAACTACGAGGGGAGGTAAGGAACTGCCATCTAGCCTTGCACTTGATTCAGCTTCTGTTTCGAGTAAGCTTGTGACACCTAAACCTGCTTCTGCTATTAATTCTGATATGTTGCATGTTATTGATGATGCCACTTCTACTATGCATGATACTTATGATGAAACTACTTCTATGCTTGATACTACTGTGCCACTTGGTGAATTTCTTGATTAACAACTTGCTAGGGCTAGAGAGAATGAAATTATTGAACCTGCTAATATTGATGAAAGTGATGATGAAGATTCTCCCCCTAGATATGAATTGTCTGTTGTGCCTGAGGGCTATGTTATGGATGAAGAAACTGCTAGAAACTTTCTTGCTTGCAATGATAGAAGTGAGCTTAAGAAATTATTAGCTAAGCTGAAACAAAAAACTCTGAATGCTAGAATGAAATATGATCCTGCTTATGCTACTTCACCTATCTTTGTTACTGATAAGGATTATGAATTCTCTGTCGACCCTGATATAATTACTCTGGTTGAATCTGATCCCTTCTATGGCTATGAATCTGAAACTGTTGTGGCACATCTTACTAAATTAAATGATATAGCCACCCTGTTCACTAATGATGAGAAAACCCGCTATTACTATATCCTTAAAATATTTCCATTCTCATTAAAGGGTGATGCTAAGATATGGTTTAACTCTCTTGATCCTGGTTGTGTGCGTAGTTCCCAGGATATGATTTATTACTTCTCTGCTAAATATTTCCCTGCTCATAAGAAACAAGCTGCTTTAAGGGAAATATATAATTTTGTGCAAATTGAAGAAGAGAGTCTCCCACAAGCTTGGGGGAGGCTTCTCCAATTACTTAATGCTTTGCTTGATCATCCTCTTAAGAAAAATGAAATACTTGATATCTTTTATAATGGACTAACCGATGCTTCCAGAGACCACCTGGATAGTTATGCTGGTTGTGTTTTCAGGGAAAGAACACCAGATGAAGCTGAAATTCTATTGAATAATATGTTGACCAATGAAAATAATTGGACACTTCCTGAACCAAGTCCTAAGCCAACTCCGAAGAAAAGGGGTGTTATATTTCTCAGTCCTGAAGATATGCAAGAGGCAAAGAAATCTATGAAAGAAAAAGGGTATAAAAGCTGAAGATGTTAAGAATTTACCTCGTGTTGAAGAAACACATGATTTTAATCCATTACCTATTGAAGAAATACACAGTCTTGATAACCCGACACAGGTAGTAAAGGTAAATTCTCTCTATGATAAAGCTGAAATCCCTCCCACTAAATTTGCTAGCCAATGCTTAGACGAGTTTGATGATTTTATGGTTAAGCAAGAAAACTTCAATGCTTATTTTGGTAGATAATTAAAACACAATGCTTATATGATTGAACACTTGAGTGATTATATGTCTAGAGTTAAAGGTGAACTTAAACTCATTAGTAAACATGCTTCTATGCTTACCACTCAAGTAGAACAAGTACTTAAGGCTCATAATGATTTGCTCATTGAATTGAATAGTAAGAATAATGATTTTGCTGTTAGAGTGGCTACTAGAACTGGTAAAATGACTTAGGAACCTTTGTATCCTGAAGGCCATCCTAAGAGAATTGAGCAAGATTCTTAGAGAAATAATGTAGATGCACCTAGTCCTTCTAAAAAGAAGAAGAAGAAAAATGATAGGACTTTGCATGCTTCTAGTGAACCTGTTGTAGACACACCTAAGAATCCCAATGATATTTCTATTTCTGATGCTGAAACACAATCTGGTGATGAACATGAACCTAGTGATAATGTTAATGATAATGTTCATGTTGATTCTCAACCTAGCAATGATAATGATGTAGAAGCTGAACCTGCTATTGATCTTGATAACCCACAATCAAAGAATCAACGTTATGATAAGAGAGACTTTGTTGCTAGGAAACACGGTAAGGAAAGAGAGCCATGGGTTCAGAAACCCATGCCTTTTCCTCCCAAACCATCCAAGAAAAAAGATGATGAGGATTTTGAGCGCTTTGCTGAAATGATTAGACCTATCTTCTTGCGTATGCATTTGACTGATATGCTCAAAATGAATCCTTATGCTAAGTATATGAAAGAAATTGTTACTAATAAAAGAAAGATACCGGAAGCTGAAATTTCCACCATGCTTGCTAATTACACTTTTAAGGGTGGAATACCTAAGAAGTTAGGTGATCTAGGAGTACCCACTATACCATGCTCCATTAAAAGAAGTCTCCGTCGTATCTACTTTTCCAAACACTTTTGCCCTTGTATTGGACTCTAACTTGCATGATTTGAATGGAACTAACCCGGACTGACGCTGTTTTCAGCATAATTGCCATGGTGTTATCTTTGTGTAGAAACAAAAGTTCTCGGAATGACCTGAAACTTCACGGAGATTATTTTTGGAAGTAATAAAAATACTGGCGAAAGAATCAAGGCCAGGGGGCCCACACCCTTTCCACGAGGGTGGGGGGCGCGCCCCTGCCTTGTGGCCCCCCTGGAGCTCCACCGACCTCAAATCCAACTCCATATATTCGTGTTCGGGGAGAAAAATATCAGAGAGAAAGATTCATCACGTTTTACAATACGGAGCCGCCGCCAAGCCCTAAACTCTCTCGGGAGGGCTAATCTGGAGTCCGTTCGGGGCTCCGGAGAGGGGAATCCGTCGCTGTCGTCATCATCAACCATCCTTCATCACCAATTTCATGATGCTCACCGCTGTGCGTCAATAATTCCATCGTAGGCTTGCTAGACGGTGATGGGTTGGATGAGATTTATCATGTAATCGAGTTAGTTTTGTTAGGGTTTGATCCCTAGTATCCACTATGTTCTGAGATTGATGTTGCTATGACTTTGCTATGCTTATTGCTTGTCACTAGGGCCCGAGTGCCATGATTTCAGATCTGAACCTATTATGTTTTCATGAATATATGTGAGTTCTTGATCCTATCTTGCAAGTCTATAGTCACCTACTATGTGTTATGATCCGGCAACCCCGAAGTGACAATAATCGGGACCACTCCCGGTGATAAACATAGTTTGAGGAGTTCATGTATTCACTATGTGTTAATGCTTTGGCCCGGTACTCTATTAAAAGGAGGCCTTAATATCCCTTAGTTTCCGCTAGGACCCCGCTGCCACGGGAGGGTAGGACAAAAGATGTCATGCAAGTTCTTTTCCATAAGCACGTATGACTATATTCGGAATACATGCCTATATTACATTGATGAATTGGAGCTAGTTCTGTGTCACCCTATGTTATGATTGTTACATGATGAACCACATCCGGCATAATTCTCGATCACCGATCCAATGCCTACGAGCTTTTCACATACTGTTCTTCGCTTATTTACTTTTCCGTTGCTACTGTTACACTCACTACAAAACCCAAAAATATTACTTTTGCTACCGTTACCGTTACTTCCATACTACTTTGCTACTAAATACTTTGCTGCAGATATTAAGTTATCTAGGTGTGGTTGAATTGACAACTCAACTGCTAATACTTGAGAATATTCTTTTGCTCCCCTTGTGTCGAATCAATAAATTTGGGTTGAATACTCTACCCTCTAAAACTGTTGCGATCCCCTATACTTGTGGGTTATCATGCCTCCACTCCCCCACGCAGCCTTGATTTCTGCCTGGCTAGGCGGCCACCGTTGTCTACACAGCTCCGCCTCCATTACAGGCAGCACGCTCCGTAGCTCCCTCGTCTTCCGGAAAATAGCGGATCCTTCCCCCCGGTCCGACCTGACACGAACTCTCCCCGCCACCATGGCACCAAGCCGTAAGAAGAAGGGGAAGAAGGAGTCCTGTACCTCGGCCCCCACGCTGCCGGTCTTCGAGCCCGCCATCGACCGGTCGGTGGTACTCAACCAGGAAGGGATGGACAAGGTATGCCTAGCGCTCGCTACCGATTCCAATGAGTGGGGGGTGACGGTGGCTTGGCCTGCTTCCCACGCCACGATTGACAGGACGGCCACCGAGGTCCCCATCCATCTTCACGCCCTCTAGGCTGGCCTGATTCCTCCCTTCTCCGATTTCTTCAACGCAGTGCTTTCGCATTATCAGATCAATGTGCTGCACCTCAATCCCCAATCCATCATCCTCCTCACCGCCTTCGCCTTCGTCTGCGAAGCCATGGTGGGAATTGCCCCTTCCGTGGCCTTGCTTCGCCACTTCTTCTCGCTGCATCTGACGGACGCTCTCCAGCGCTCGGGGTGTGTATCCCTTCAGGCCATTGCGGCAACGGGCGGCTCGGGGATCGACTTCGAGCTCTCGCCGGTCGTCAGAGGTTTTCGGAAGTGGTGGGTGTTTGTGGATGTTGGCATGCGTAGCCCCCTGCTGCTGCTACCGCGGATTCCGGCTGCCCCAAGCTCCGGCTGGGGGCACGCGAAGCTTGCCGACCGGCGGCTCGCCCATGTCTGGCGCCGGCTGGCCAAGCTGAAGGACCTTGGGGTGACGGCGCCTAAGGTGGTGAAGGAGTTCATCCGGTGTCGCATCGCTCCGCTTCAGCGCCACTCCCGGCCAATGTGGGCCTTCTCCGGCTACGGGGACCGCATGAGGCTTCAGCGCCTGCTCTTCCTCCCGAGGCGTGACGCACGGTGCTCGAGCTCCTGACGGGCGACCCAACGCCAGCCAATCTACCGGAGGAGGGCTGCCTTCTGTACTGCTATTCGAACAAGGTGTAGTTCGCGAAGCAGATGCCCCCCTTCGACGAATGGGGGTTGCGGCCAGTCGGTCTTAAAGGGTCATGCGGAAGCCCCGTCTTCGTGTCCCCCTTGCCTGCCGCCACCTCAGCGCTTGCCCCAGAAGCTGGTGCAGGGGGGCGAGCACCGTTGAGCTCCAGCGAAGTGGCCGCTGAGGAAGTGACGCCAGTCGAGGTCCCTGAGGCTGCGGCTCCTGAGGCTGGGGCGAGCCTTCCCGAAGCGGCAGCAGGAGGATCGACATGGTCGGAGGCCCCTGGGGCGAAGGCTCCCGAGGCTTAGGAAGGTCGTCCTGAGGTAGCGGTCGTGGGGCTGACGCAGGCGGGCGCTCCCGAGGCCGCCTCCTCAGGAACCCTGCCAACTGCCCAAGGCTTTGGGCAACTCCACCTGAATTTTGGGGCACTCCACAAGAGGAAGGTGTTTCCAGGCTGCAATGGACGCGCGCACCGGCCGCTGAAGCAGAGGAAATATATTGCCAAATATGAGTAAGTACCTTGTACACGCGATCTCCTGAGTGTTGCATCCTTTTGTGACCAACGTTCTTCAGGTTTCCCTTGGCTGGAACGGCGAGATCTCTTGAGGAGCGGCCCTCGCCGGCCTCCGGCCCGTCATTGACCTTGAGCTCTGCCTGCCGGACGGCCGTGCGGGCCAGGTGCCCGCTTTGGAGGCAGATGCGTTAACCTGGGGCCTTGACCCGTCCTTCTTGGCGTCACTTCTTCATGTTCCGGGCTGGGGCGCGGCCGGCGTGCCAAGGACTCCTCCGTTGGTCATCGCCGGCAGCTGGGCGTCCCCAGCACCGGCCTCGTCTTCAAGTGGTGAGGCCGCGTCACCTAGCACCTTTGCCAAGGCCCATGAGGCGACAGAGAAGGCACCGACCTCGTGCTCCTTGCCGAGGGTAAGCAGGCCAGCTCGAGCTCCCCAAGCAACCTCAGGCGCGAAGGACGTACATGGCCGCGCAATGGAGCTTGCGCGCGGTCGTGGCGTCATGCGCCATGAGCTCTTGCAGGAGGCGATGAGCGCGTTGAGCCGCCTTGGAGGGGAGCTTGCGGCGGTTGAAGCTTGCCTCGAGACAGAGAACCTCCGCCTGGCTTGCGAGTGGCACCATTTAAAGGTCGCCATCAACCTTGGGCAACTTCAACATGAGCGTGACAAGGCAAAGGCCGCAATGGAACTCGTGGCCTCCCGCGAAGCCAGTGCTCGGGCCCTGGAGGAGGCGAAAGAGGCCGACCTCCGTCGTGAGGGCGTGAAGCAGTGGGAGTGCGAGCTCCTAGCCCTGAACACTATCCTGGAGCAGCAGATCGAGGCGCACCGAACCGTCTTCGTCAATGAGGGGAGTACCCTCTGAAGAGGAGGAGATCCTGAAGCGCGAGGAGGCGCTGGCGCTGGAGGCCTTGGAGCGGGGCCTAGAGCACGAGCGGCTAGAGACGAGGGAGCGCCATGTGGCCATGGCCGAAGATGCCGTCTCCGCTCGCAAAGCCAGAATCCAGGAGGAGGTCGATTGTAGGGTGGCGACAACTCGCGCGGATCTCGCCAATGAGCACAGCCTGAAGCTGAAGCTCCTGGAATCCGAAGCTGGGGGCAGGATTTCCACCCTCAGGTCCGGGCTAGACAAAGCGGAGCAGCGCGAGAGGGTCGCTGTGGCGGCCCAGACTTCTGCCCAGACCGAGCTGGCCAAGGCTCGCGCTGATCTGTCTTCACTCCAGAAGCAGATTAATGATGTCGCGTCCCTCGCGCAACAGAACAGGGAGGAGGCGTGCCGTCAGCAGACGCTGTAGCGCGAGCACGCCCCCATTCTCCAGTCCCTCAGGGTGAGGGCCAACCGGGAGCTAGGCGCCATCTGTGAAGAGCACGCCCCCATCCCCACGTAGAAGACTATGCCAGCCATCTCCGCTTCTTCACCGACGTCATGACGCGCCTGGAGGACCTGGTCGCGAGGGCTTGTGAGCTTGTTGAAGAAAAGAGCCGAGGCCTCCTAGGGCGCGTGTTCTCCTGCGTCTTTAGTCATCTCTAGAACATCGGCCCCCACTTCAACTTCGATGCCACCATTGCCCCCGTGCTCGGGGCCGTCTGGGACAACCTAGCACGCTGGGTGGATGATAACATGGACGCTCTGGTCAGGGCCTTCGCCACTGAGGATGACGCGGTGGTGGTCGTGGCGGACGAAGGCGGCGCGGTTGATGATGGTGAAGACGATGCCAGCGACAGCGCCAGCAGCGTGTACGAGAGCGACCAAGACGACGTCACGAGTGAGATGTCCGATTGAGCCCGCGTTCCTTCGCTTGCACCTGCACGCAGAGACTTGGACACGACCCTGCAGGGTGTGAGAGCATTTTGGAGGGGGAGCCCCTCGTGCATGTAACTTGATACTTTTCATTTTCCTTTAGGCCAGACTTGGAATGTGATTTTGTGAACTTGCAAACCCCTCAACCTGGTTGTTGTTGTGATTTACCTTGGTCCTAGTAGGCCTTGTGCGGCCCTCGAGGTTGCTGATGCGCCCTTCTCCTGAAAGGAGCTTCTTCCGGGCTCGTGAGGTTTTGATCTCCCGAGGGGCCTGCCGTCTCGCCGTGAGAGCCTCGCGAGGAGCGGATGCCAGACCATGGCAGGGTGTGCGCGGGGCGGCGGCTTGCGACCTCCCAGGTTTGCCCGAGCGCGGCTGTTATGCACATACCACACCCAGCCCTCGACCGCGAGGCGCTCGCAAGGGGGAGGATCGGCAGGCGTTAGCCTCGGAACAAAGCACGCAACCAAAATGCAAGAAATCGACGCAATAAGAGAAGAACCCCCCCACGCTTGATGGTAGAAAAACACTGAGTTCAATCCAAAAAAGGGAAGCGGCGAATTGAGCTACAGAAAATAGGGAGAATAAAAAAAATGGCCACGTCGGCACCTAGCTAGTCTTCTTGTCTTCTCACCAGCGCGGAGCTAAGTGCTTTCACTGGCTATGAGCATAGTCATTGGGGGACAGTGTCGACGGCTAGCGCGGAGCATGGTGCTTCCACTAGGACGTGGGCGGGAGCCCCCGAGGCCCGAGGGCGGCTCTCCGGAGACTCCGGGGCGTGTACAACCCCACTCATTATTATGTGAGAGTGTCACGGGCGGAGACCTTCACACGCGTGAGCCTTGCTTCATATCACCAGACGAGGGCCCCGCCCTGCGCCACCCTCAACCACCATTGGGGCGTCCGGAAACTAGGACGGTGCCAAGGGGCAAAGGGGATGCTAGCAGCGCCCTCCGCGACCACGGGCCCTCTACCGGGGGAAGGGCTCGCCGGCGCCTCCCCGATAGAGGACCTACCTCCGGGCAGCGCCTTGCTCCATGCGGCACGGGGGAGGGCCTAGCTCCAGACTCCTCCCGCGCAGCCCCCAGTGCGCTATCCCCGGTTCGAGCGGGGTTGCCGCCCTGGGGTCACCGTCCGCCGCTGTGACCTGGTCCACCTGCAACCCATGGTTAGCGTAAGCCTGCTCCTGAGATAGTAGTGGTACCCTGCGATTGTTGTCGTTGGCAGGGTCGGCGAGGCTCCTGGGTGGCTCGTGGAAGGCCTCAACTTCCAGCATCTCTTCTTCCCAGCCCGACTTGAGAAACGAGCAGGGGCCATCCTCCGGCGTGTACTCCTGGTCCACCATGCGGGGCACATAGTCTTCCGAAGTCGCCGCTTCGGAACCCTCGCCTAGGTGCCCTGCGCCTTGCACCGCTGGGCCCTACGCGTTCCCCTGGTGGCTATAGGGTGGCTCCCCATTGGCCACACGGGGTGACGCCCGTACCCGCGCCACCCGGGGGAAGCGCAGGCGTGGCCAGATGATCGGCACCGTCGGCCGTGCTAACGTCGTTGAACCCTCGTGATGCGCCTGGGAGCATGCGGGCGCGACGAGGCCTGCCGTGCGATCTGGCCACAACTTGAGATGTAGGTAAGGAGGAGAAAGGCGGCGTACCCTTGGATGCAGCGTCCAACAGCTCAGCGATGCGCTCCAGCAACGCGTCACGGCTGCTCTCCGTCAGTCGGCACCGCAGCAGTTCCCGTGCCACTATGAGCTCAGCTCGCATGTTCGCTTGTTCCCGTCGGGTGTGTGCCGTTGCTGCTGCGTAGCTTGAGGATCTTGCGGCGGCCCGCGTGCGCCGCGGTGTGAGGGTGGAAGGCGTCGGTCCATGCTGCCCGCGCCCGGCGGCGTTCGCGGTGTGCGGGCCGCCTGGAGTGCGGAGTTGAGGTCTTCTTGGGCGGACGCCGCCGCCCTGACGGGCCAAGCAGCCCAATGGTCGGCGTTGGTCCTTGGGTCGCCAGACATCGGAACCGCGGGGTGTCGGCAGGTTGATCGACGGAAGAGGGGCTTCAGCGCACCCCTACCTTGCACGCCAAATGTCGGATTATGGGTTCCGGCAAACCCTTCAGGTTCAAACACAGGGGTGCGCACGAAGAACTCTCTCTCCCCTAGCTTGCTCGCACGACGATCTCAAGGCCTAGCTCGACGAACCCAAATAACAAGAGACACGAGGGTTTATACTGGTTCGGGCCACCGTTGTGGTGTAATACCCTACTCCAGTGTGTGTGGTGGATTGCCCTAGAGGCTGAGGATGAATAGGTACCAGGTATGAATAGCCTCCTGAGGGGAGGTGTTCTTGAGCTTGGTGAGTGGTGCGTAGGAGGGTGGTCTCAATGATCCGTGCCCTTCCTATGGTGGTGGATAGTCCTATTTATAGAGGCCTTGGTCCTCTTCCCAAATGTTAGGTGGGAAGGGTTCCCAGAATGGCCAAGTTTGAAGGGGGACAACTAGTACAAGATATCCTGACAAAAGGTGGTCTTCGCCTGCCAAAGGTTCTGGTGGTGATGTTGCTGTGGGCTCCGCGGTGATCTCCGTCCCGCCGTCCTGCTGGTCTTGGTCTCGTTGCACCGATATGGAAACCTTTGCCTGATGCCTCGGGACTCCTCGTCTATGCTTGCCTCTTTAGCACCAAAGAGGAAAATGGTACACTGCGCCCGCTAGCGCTCGCCTGGCCTTGGTCGTCATGGCTCACGTCACGCAAACCTCGCGAGGTGCCCCTTGCATAGATATCTCTGCTCCTCGGGAGCCAGCCTAGTGAGGCCGCCCCTGAGGAGGTCTGGGTGTCGCCCGCCTCGCGAGGCTTGGCCCCCCGCGAGGGTCTTGAGTGGTTGCTGCCGAAGATGGGCCGTACCAGGCCGTCGATGGAGCCGCGTCGTGGGCTGCAGGCAGGCAAGTCTGGGGATCCCCGTTCCCAGGATGCCGACAGAGATGCTGGATGTTAGCGATGCTGCATGCGCTAAGTATTTCACCATGATGTTGGATGTGCTGGCTCGTACTTGCTTGAAGGGGCTACCTGTTAACTCCGTTAGGTCATGGGTAGAGTTAAAAGCCCGTTTCATCCAAAATTTTAAAGACACGTGCAAGCAGCCTATGTCAATTTTGGATTTGGATTCTTGTGTCCAAGGTGAGGGCGAGTCAATAACCCATTGGGTGCGCCAGATCTCAGCTATCATACACTCATCGGATAGTATCAATGCCAGTTTAGCAGTCCTGATGTTGGAGAAAAATTGTCGTTTCATCCCCCTTAAGCAGAAGCTGGGGCGGCTTAAATGCCACTGCAACGACATGGGGGAGATAATGGTGGCTCTCGTCAAATATGCCGACTCTGATAGTACCAAGGACCCCGAGTCTGATGATGAGAAGCCGGGTAAGGGAAAGAAGGGCAGCAATACGAAAGGGCAACAACATAACCCGACAGGTCAAGGTGGCAACGGTAAGCGCAAGGATGATGTTAATTTAGACTTTGTGGCTAACACCAATACACAGAATAATAATCAGCATCGCAAGGGAAAAACGACCCGGTTTGGAGGACCAAAATTTAACCTTGAGGCAATGATGAATTAGCCTTGCCCAAACCATGGTACGCACGAGAAGCCGGCTACACATCTGTGGAAGGATTGCTTCATCATGAAGGAATATAGGAATTCCAATTTTTCCAGAACAATCATGGCCCGAATGGCGGTTCAGGATCCGGCTCTCACGGACATGGCTTTGGTGGTGGCGGTTCAAACTCTGGCAATCAAGGTGGTTTTAATTAATAGTCTGGTCAAGGGAATCGGCAGCAGCAGTCTGGTTATGAGAGTAACCCGAAGCAGTTGAATAGTGGACAATACCACGTCTTCACCACGAGTTTCTGTAAGCAGGATCAGAAGGTCCATAAAAGGGCAGTGAACACCGTTGAGCCGGCCATTCCCTGTTACTTACGATGGTCTGAACATCCTAATCTTTGGAGTCGTGAGGATCACCCGCCCCGGGTTGATAATCCGGGCCACTTAGCTCTGGTGGTGGCGCCTCAGGTTGGAGGGTACAGATTTACTAAGGTACTCATGGATGGGGGCAGCAACATCAACATTCTTTACTATGAAACCTTTCATCGCATGAGCTTGACTGACAAAGATCTTAAGCCGTCAAACACGTTTTTTCATGGCATGGTGCCTGGTAAGTCGGCGTATCCAGTGGGCAAGATATCTTTGGAAGTGGCTTTTGGTGATGATCATGATTCCAGATCGGAGACGTTGACTTTTGAGGTGGTTAAAATCAAGAGCCCTTATCATGCTCTGTTTGGGCGGCCAGCTTATGCTAAGTTCATGGCAAGGCCTTGTTATGTTTATTTGCAGCTCAAGATGCCGGGTCACAAGGGTACCATTACAGTGCATGGGAGCCGGAAGATAGCCTTGGAGTGTGAAGAAGGTGATGCTGCTTATGCTGAGTCTGTCTGTGCAACAGAGGAGTTGAAATTTTACAAAGATAATGTTGACCCGGCGGATATGACATCTTTGAAGAAGCCAACCACAGAGCATGACCTCCTATTGAAATTTAAATCAGCTGATGACACTAAGCTATTTGACTTTGTTCCTGGCGATTCATCCAAGCAGTTCAGTATCAGTGTTAATCTGGATCAGAAATAGGAAAGCACGCTCATCAAGTTCATTTGTGAGAACCGGGACATCTTTGCATGGAAACCTTCAGACATGCCAGGTGTACCGAGGGAACTCGCTAAGCACACACTGGTGCGCGTCGGTCCTAAACAAACGGTTTAAAACCCCTTTCCGCGACGGCATTTGGAACCATCGCCAAGTGAGTGTGGGCGATAGGGGGGTCCTTCCCACACAACATAGAAACCATCGGGGATAGGGCCCCTACAGTACTCCTACTCGTTTCTGCTCGCATTGCCATCGCAGTCGGTATTTTGTGGTGCTACGTTTATGATGCGCGGCCCATCACAAATGTTTCACTATTATAGAACGTGTATGATGCGTGGCCCATTACAAACGGTTCACCGTTAAGAAGATTAGCTAATCGTCATATGAGTGTCGGACAAGATTACGAAACGTCGGACCATCGTAACATCGTCGTACACGACAACTATCGCACACGCTATTCTGTGGTGCAACGTTTATGATGCATGTTTCATCAAAAACAGTTCATGGTTGCGAATCATGTACGATGAGGCAACTAACACAAATGTTTAGTTTGCCCGCACTGTTTGTGATATTGTCGGACATCGCACACGCTTTGCAAACGGCAACTGTGTGCATGCTTGCACATGTTTCCTCTCTGTGAACCATCTCGGATTATGGTGCATATCGCAAACGTTTGTGTTTTACCAACCGTGTGTGCCGTAACAACCTGGAGAGCGTAATTTCACCGTAATTTAATTGCTGCTTTTCCAAATTGTACCGGATTTGGATTTGGATTTGAATGTATGCTACAACTTTATTCATATCCATCAGGTTCAAACAACCAATGCATTATTCGATTCATAGGTACATATGTTCAAGAACTACATAAGAACCAAATAAAGAATGATGAACCATAGTTGTATACTTGTACTATTAAAGACGATAAAGAAAGAGGCGAAATATATTCTGGTTGCTGAACAAGGCGAAGCAGAATGCCCATATTGTGCCCTCCTCCATGCAGAAGGCACGCACGACTCTAGTCCAACCCATTGTGATGGTTGACTGCCCATCCTTCACGGTCTTCATGAAAACATCTAGATAATCATGGTGTTCTGGCAGAAATACTTTAACCTTTGCATGCCCACCAATCATGTAGTTTGAGAGGTAATCTTGAGTAAACTACTTTGGCAACCACTGCAAAGGAATAAGATTTCAGACATTGTCATCTAACACAACTCATTATGGGCAGTAAAAAGACGGCTGCAGAGTTCTTACTTACCATCCTGCAGTTCACTGTTGTCTTGGATAAAGTGTAAACAAATAGTTTAATTGCCATCTTTGGACCCATTTTACTAACAATCTTTATCAGCTTCCTCACTTGATGCTGGTTCATCGACATCTCATTGCCCCATACGCAGAAAGGGTCGAAACGCGGATCTTTACCAATGACATATGTACCTAAAAGCACCAAGTTAAAATTAGAAGCTAAACAGCAATGGCACAATGATGTAGTACAACACTCTTTTATAATATGTCTATATACATCCGTATGTGGTAGTCCATTTGAAATATCTAAAAAGACAAATATTTAGGAACGGAGGGAGTATCTTATAACCTCCAATATACTCACATATTCGATGAATTAACATCTTATATTATGGGCCGGAAGGAGTTTAGTTCGTTCTTAAAAATTATTTGCTGCTGCATCCACGGGTTACAGTTAGTTTGAGCTAGTTCTGGCTCAAATAGCCCTAAAGTATATCTAAACATGAGGGCTAGTTTGAGCTAGTTGCATCTATAACCCACCCAAAAAAAACTCCAACCCAAGAGGTGCTAATTGGAGCTAGTTCTCCTAGTGCATTTATTGTCAATCTAACCCTGCCATCCAAACAGCTCTTTGGATGGAGTTAGTTCAGGGTTAGTAATTAGCCAGAAACTAACTCTAACCTCTAGCTAAGTTGAGTATCCAAACAGGGCTGTGTTGTTGCTGGTGGTGCTGCTGCTCTTCTACGTATATCTGGACATCATTAGAACATTAATGTAACACTCTTCCTTGTTGCTATGTAGCCTAGGATTGCATATTTAGACATTAAGTACAGTGCATGTTGCTATGTAGCCTCAGATATATTACATATGGACCTAGTTAACCTAAGGAAAATGGGTTGCAGATATATTTAGTTAAAAGTCCGATTCACCGATTAGTCCCTTATCAGCCGCCGGCCTATATGGTTGCAGCTACGGATATCCTGAACAGTGAGCAGATATAAGCCATGGGATGAAACTAACCTCGATGGAAAACATCAGTCGTTCCCAAAATTGTCCTGTGTAGGTACATCAAGAAGCATGTTAAGCACAACAGGCTAAACATCAACCAAAATTACACATGGCAGACAAAATAATCTCCAAAAGATAGCTTCAGTGTGCAGGTTTAAGCATGCTAGTAAAGCAAAACAAGTGGAAAGGTGTGCTAACTGCAATAGGCCTAACATTTAACAACAAGCAAACATGATCATTCAAACTGGTATTGTGCCGGTCTAAGTACACTGGTTACGGTTAAATAAAAATGGAAAGGCGTGTTAACTACAAGATGCAGCAACCAAATGTAGTCATTCATAGTGGTATTGTTGAAACTGGTACTGATGAAATTGAACTGCATAGTTCATACTTGCACATATAGAAAATCACGTTGTGAATAACTGGAATAAACAAGGCATACTACGAACAACCAAAGTTAGCATTTGAAACTGAACATATGCTAACTACAAACAACTGAACAATCAAAAAACTTTAAAAGAGGCATATGCCAGCTATAACAGGCTTAACAGCAAGCAAATATATGCATTCCTATCGGTATGTTTAGAACTGGATTGATGAAATGTACTGCATAGTAAATAATTGCACATCTAGAGCATCACATTGTGAACAACTGAAATAAACAAATCATGGGTTTCCTCACTTGTCACAGATGGCTCGTTCCCGTGGGAAGAGCACGGACCTTGGATGCGCTCCATGTTGTCGCAGATGGGCTCCTTCCCCTTGGAAGAGCACGGCTGTAGGGTGCCCTCCCTGATGTCGTAGACGGGCGCTTTCCCCTTAGGAAAGCAGATGGGCTCTTTCCCCTTGGAAGAGCCGAAGAGGGTGCCCTCCTCGTGGTCGCCGTCGATGAGGTCTGACTTGGAAGCTGTGGATCCCAAGCCAGCGTTGCAGAACGTGTCCTTCAGAAATGACAAAAGGGGCTCGATGGCGATGTAGAATGGCAAATTGTTGACAGCAAGCCAGGGGAGATCAACGGCGGGGCCATGGATGAGATCCATGGCGGTTGAACCCGAGGGGTTGGGGGTGGGCCACTTAACCTGTGACACATCCCGCCTCAGGGCGTCGCTGTCGATGACCTCGATGTCGTAGCCGGCGAACGAGACATGCCCACATACTCTAGCCTGCTGCTTGAGTGCCTGCCGCCAGTAATGGTCGTCAGCTTCCTCGGCGACGTTAGGCGAAGAGACCGCTATACAACTCTTTTGGGCCAGTCGCTCCTCGAGCTCCACGGGAAGCGTAGCCGGGCTTAGGCTGCGACGCTCTGGAGTGGGGGATGGGGATGGGGATCTGTGGGAAAGGGGGCGTTTGGCAGGCGTCATCTAAGAAACTTAGGGCGGCCTGGGTATGGAGATCGGTGGGTAAGCTGCATGGGCAAACCGGTAGATGTTGACAATGGAGGCCTTGCGGCGGCGGCAGCGACGACGGGGACTTTGCTAGGGTTTCGAGCGAGGGAGGGTGTGTGTGTGCACGCGCGCACGCCCGAGGAGGTTTTGGTGTGTGTGTGTGTGTGTGTGGAGGGGGGCGCGGGGTGTTTGAGGAAATGATGCGGGTACTGAAAATTTTACTACGCGGGAGTCAAACGCGGGAGTGAAATGCCGGGCTGTTGAAAATTTTGATGATAGTGCATCGCACACGGTCCAGAGATAACAATCGTGTGTTATGAAAAAGAAAAACTGTAACGCCCACGATGCGGCTATATCTCCCACGTGTCGGGGCACGACTTAGAGGCATAACCGCATAGTGGTTTTGTCGCAAGAAGGGTCATCTTCACACAATCCCATGTAATGAACAAGAATGGGATAAAGAGTTGGCTTACAATCGCCACTTCACACAATACATAAATATCATTCATACATCATCCAAAATACAATCATATAGACCGAGTACGGTCAAAATCCAGATGAAAATAAGACAACCCCAAATGCTAGATTCCCGATCGTCCCAACTGGGCTCCACTACTGATCATCAGGAAAAGACACATAATAACGACCACGTTCCTCGTCGAACTCCCACTTGAGATCGACGCCATCGTCTGCACCGGCGTCGTCGGCACCTGCAACTGGTGTTGGAAGTATCTGTGAGTCACGGGGACTCAGCAATCTCACACCCGCGAGATCAAGACTATTTAAGCTTATAGGACAAAGAGGTGCAAAGAGGTGGAGCTGCGGCGGCAAAAGCATAGGGTGGCTAACTTACGCAAATGAGAGCGAGAAGAGAAGTAATGGAACGGACGTCATCTAGCAATGACCAAGAAGAGGTCCTGAACACCTACTTACGTCATACATAACACAGACCGTGTTCACATCCCGGACTCCGACGAGAAGAGACCATCACGGCTACACACGCACTTGGTGTATTTTAATTGGGTCAAGTGACAAGTTATCTACAACCGGACATTAACAAATTCCCATCTGCCTCATAACCGCGAGCACGGCTTTCGAAAGATATTACCCTGCAGGGGTGTCCCAACTTAGCCCATCATAAGCTCTCACGGTCAATGAAGGATAAACCTTCTCCCGGAAAGACCCGATCAGTCTCGGAATCCCGGTTTACAAGACATCTCGACAATGGTAAAACAAGACCAGCAAAGCCACCCGAATGTGTCGACAAATCCCGATAGGAGCTGCACATATCTCGTTCTCAGGGCACACCGGATGAGACATCCTACAAGTAAAACCAGACCTCGAGTTTCCAGGAGGTGGCCCCGCAGTCTGCTCAGTTTGGACCAACACTCGAAGGAGCACTGGCCCGGGGGGTTAAAATAAGATGACCCTCGGGCTCGCGAAAACCCGGGGGAAAAAGGCTTAGGTAGCAACTGGTAAAACCAAGGTTGGGCCATGCTGGAGGAGTTTTATTCAAGGCGAACTGTCAAGGGGGTCCCATAAATCACCCGACCGTGTAAGGAACGCAAACTCAAGGAACATAATCCCGGTATAACAGTAACTAGGGCGGCAAGAGTGGAACAAAACACCAGGCATAAGGCCGAGCCTTCCACCCTTTACCAAAATATATAGATGCATTAATTAAATAAGAGATATTGTGATATCCCAACATATCCATGTTCCGACATGGAACAAACTTCAACTTCACCTGCAACTAGCAACGCTATAAGAGGGGCTGAGCAAAAGCGGTAACATAGCCAAACAACGGTTTGCTAGGAAAAGATGGTTAGGGGGCTGACATGGCTAAAATGGGAGACATGATATAGCAAGTGATAGGTAGCGAGCATGGCAATAGAGCGAACAACTAACATAGCAAAGATAGAAGTGATTTCAAGGGGTGGTCATCTTGCCTGCAAGATTCTCAGAGTTGTCGAAAGCTTGATCCTTGTAAGCGTACTCGACAGGTTCCTCGTTCACGAACTCGTCTCCCGGCTCTACCCAAGACAAGAACACAAGCAAACGGAACCACAATCAATCACGAGAAATGCACAAGCAACATGATGCAAAACATGTATGATATGCAAGATAAGATATGCGATGCGTATGCGTGCTCCGGAAGGAAAATGATGAACATGGCAGTAACTTGGCAAACCAAGCATGCCACTGGAAATATGAGATGATTTCGGTCGAAATCGATATAAAGATCACCGGAATCGGATGCACGGTTTGCAAATGGCAAGCAAAACAAGAATGACACTAATCTGCGATAAACAGCAAGATAGCACTTAAAATGCAACAAGTAGCAATGCTACAGCACCCCAACATAGCAACAAAGCACATGGCAGTAATCTACAGGAGATGCTTGACAAAAGATGAACAGTGAGCTACGGCTAGTTCACAACATATCAAGCTCAAACAAGCATGGCAAAAGTGCAAAAGATTACAGGTTCACAGACTTAGTGAAAAACTGGACATGGCAGAAATCAGCATCAGGTAGCAATGTTCAGAGCACGAAATCGATATGCTACAGAAACTTAAAATAGCATAACAAGGCATGGTAGTGTTCTAATAAATGCACATGACAAAAGTCCCTTACTGACCATAAGCCAAAAAGGACCAGAAGATATGATGGCAAGCATGTAAACATAGCAAGTTTCGTTATCAGGTTTCAGACTTAGCAGAAAAAACAGAGCATGGCAGAAATGTTAATATGTAGGCCTCTTTGTGAGCTTGATGCACTCACTACAGAGCAATTCATGACAAACCAAGCATAACTACAGCAAGATGGAATGTTTATGAAGCTATCCATGGCAAGAACAATTGCATAGCATGTATGGATCAACTACAATAAGCTTGGCAAGATTGCAAATCATGTTAAGAATCTGCCAGAAATATTTTATAGCAAAAGTAGAGCAAGATTGATTCATGCTATGTTACTCTAAAATTACAAACAATTGCAGAAATGGATCAATTACAACTATAGCTACAAAACATCCTTACGGAACATCTCCAAAATATGCATGGATCTCTCTCTAGCATCAAGTTTACATGGCAACAAAATTACAGCAGACAAAGACTTAGAGAAATCACTAAGTCCCTGAAATCAGAAATATTACGGGGCCTACTTTGCATGCTTGTTCTAGTCACCACAAAGACCACAAAAATACATGGACTATACCACTGGAAAGATGGCATGGCATACTTCAAAACACATGTAGAGCTCATGCCCAAAAGATGCACAGAATAAATGATACAAAAATGACAAATCTCCAAGTTCTGATAAGAACCAGAGATCAGCAGCAACTAGCCCTCTTCCAACGAAGATTTGGGCATCAAGATGACCTCTAATGAAAATGGTGCAATTGAACAAAATTAAGAGCATCACGAGACGAACAATTTGACATATTATACGCGCGAATCGGAGCTACATGCACAAAGTTATCGCATCTCAAACAGGAGCACATGCTGATGAAAATCTAGACTTGGAGAAAAGGGGGGGTTGGAGGAAAGTCAACGGGCTCACGGGGCGAGATCCAGATCGGGGCCGGGTCGCTCGCCGGCGACGGTGAAGGAAGGAGAGGAGGCGCGGCGGCCCGGGGGAGGCGTGGCCGGCGGCGGGCGGAGGAGCGCCGGAGGAGGGGCGCCGGCGGCGGGGCCGGAGGAGGCGGCGCCGGGGCGGCGGGCACGGCGCCGGCGGCGGAGAAGGCGAGCCGGCCGGCGCGATGGCGCGCGGCGGGGCCGGCAGCGGCGCGGGCTCGGGCGGGCCCGCTGCGGGCTTCGCGGGCTCGGGCGGGCCCGCTGCGGGCTTCGCGGGCCGGCGGCGGCGGTTGGACGTGTCCGGCTCCGCCTGGACGTGTCCGGCGGCGGAGTGGGACGAGGGCTAGGGTTCGTCTGTGATTTCGTTTTTCGGGATGCCCACTTATAAATAGGTAGAGGGAGCTAGGAGACTCCAAATGAGGTGCGGTTTTCGCCCACACGATCGTGATCGAACGACCTAGAGCATGGAAGAGAGTTTGGTGGGCTTTGGGCTGGTTTTGGAGGGGTTTTTGCTGGATACTCAAATGGACATTGCGGAGGCCCGGTTAACCGTTGGAGTACCAAACGACCTCCGAATGGAATGAAACTTGACCGGTAGTCTCCGGGTGGTATATTAAGACCACTTGACAAGCCTCGGTCCATTCCGAGAAAGTTTGACACACGCACACGAAAGAAAATAAGAGGGGTGCACCGGAGGAGATAGGAGCGCCGGATTGGAAAACGGACAACGGGGAAAATGCTCGGATGCATGAGACGAACACGTATGCGAATGCAATGCACATGATGACATGATATGAAAATGCATGACATGACAAAATACAAAACGAAAGACAAAACCCAACAACGGAGGGAAAAACGTATCACATAGCCGGAAATGGCAAGAGTCGGAGTTACAAATATGGCAAGATACATGCGGGGTGTTACAAAAACCCTCGAGGCGGGCAGATATTTTCGATGCAGGCGGGATTGGGAACAAGAAACATCGCACACGGTCCGGAGATAACAACCGCGTGTTATGAAACAGAAAAACCCTCAAAGCGGGCAGATATTTTTGAGAGGGGGAGCCTCGTGGAGCCCAATGTACTGTGCGGATGTGTGCGTGACACGTGCACCTGTGTGGCACACGTTTAGTTTGAGTGAACCGTGTCTGTTGCGTCATCCGACTTTTCTAATGTTCATAAATTTGGCGAAAAATGACGCGGGAGAGGGTCAGAACACGAACACACTTGCATGTGGACCAAATTTATGTATCAAAAGGGTGGTTTGATTTTCAAATACCAAATGCAACTTCAATGTGGCACCTCTCTCGCAAAGCGCACGGTATTGCTTCCTCCCACCCTCTCGTGTCAGTACGAAGGGAATCCTAAGCTATGAATGCATGCCCCCTCCCCCTCAACCGAGGTTCACCTAGCAAAGTGTGAAGTAGCTAGCAGCCCCCCTCCTCCCTCGTGTCGGCATGAAGGGAATCCTAAGCTATATATGAATGCATGCCCCCTCCCCCTCAACCGAGGTTCACCTAGCAAAGTGTGAAGTAGCTAGCAGCCCCCTCCTCCCTCGTGTCGGCACGAAGGGAATCCTAAGCTATATATGAATGCATGCCCCCCAACCGAGGTTCACCGTAGCAAAGTGCGAAGTAGCTAGCAGCCCCCCTCCCTTGTGTCGGCACGAAGGGAATCCTAAGCTATGAATGCATGCCCCAACCAAGGTTCACCTAGCAAAGTGTGAAGTAGAGCTAGCAGCCCCCCTCCCTCGTGTCGGCACGAAGCGATTCCTAAGCTATGAATGCATGCCCCCCCAACCGAGGTTCACCTAGCAAAGTGCGAAGTAGCTAGAAGCCCCCCTCCCTCGTGTCGGCACGAAGGGAATCCTAGCTAAGCTATGAATGCATGCCCCCCCAACCGAGGTTCACCCTAGCAAAGTGTGAAGTAGTTAGCAGCCACCCCTCCCTCGTGCCGGCACGATGGGAATCCTAAGCTATGAATGCACATGCCCCCCAGCCGAGGTTCACCTAGCAAAGTGCGAAGTAGCTAGCAGCCCCCCCTCGTGTCGGCACGAAGGGAATCCTAAGCTATGAGCATGCCCCCTCCCCCCCAACCGAGGTTCACCTAGCAAAGTGCGAAGTAGCTAGCAGCCCCCACCCCCTCGTGTCGCCACAAAGGGAATCCTAATTAAGCTATGAATGCATGCCCCCCCAAACGAGGTTCACCTAGCAAAGTGCGATGTAGCAACCCCCCCCCCCCACACACTTTCAGTTGATGGGCCAGAGAGGCATATATCTCACCAAGATGGATCATAAAACGGACCAAGAATAATCCACCTTGGTCGTACAACCTCTCTCTTGTTGTTGGTCAAAGTGATGTCCATCCATGCGACCCCGGAGATGGGCTAGCTCGCCTATAATCACGCAAGTAGCTAGTCCCTGAAGACAACCACTGCATGCGTGTGGCCCAAACATATGTATGGAGAGGTGTGTTTTTGAGTAATAATGAACAACTTTGATGTGTCACCGTGATTTCGAACTAGAAATCCCCACACTGAGTGAGGGTTAGGTTGACAATGCATATGTATGTTACACCACACTTCAAGCCAACGACGGGGATTCATATATGCATGCATGCGTGCATAGTATATGCGCTCAAACTTAATTAGGTCTGAATCTCACCATGACCTATACTACGATAACACTAACCAAATGAAGAATCCGCCATGGTAACCTATCTTGTTTGTTGGTCAAGGTGATCATAGATGTCCACGCGGGCCCACGAATATATAGGCTTGTCGCCGATAACCACGCGAGGGAGTGTATCGTTCGAAGGAAACCACTACATGCATATGTATGGAGGTGATGCGTGCATGCATGTTTGAATACACAACATTGATCTGGCGCGTGTGTCAAAAATCGTACACTAGCTCCCCACACAGAGCGAGATCGGTTCATGATGGTGTCGTTGTACTAGCCACTTCGACTCGATGGGAGGGATTCATGCGTACACATGCATATGTGTGTGCTCAAAGTGTATCATGCATGTCAGCCCAGAGCAAAAAGAATAATCCCCTCCTAAGTCAAATTAACCTCTCTTGTTGTCAGGCAAAAAGAAGTGATGAACCAAGCGGGCCCACAGATGGAAAGCATCGATATCGCTGATAACCACTTAAATGGGTGCGGGAGGACAACCACCACCGCTTTGCATGTGGGGCAAACATATATATGTTGAATACCCAAAATGCACAACTTTGATGTGCCACATGCCTCAAAAACCGTAAACCATGCACCCACAGAGAGCGAGGTTCATATCAAGCGTACTACATATGATGGTCCCCTTTCCCCCTCACCGCATACTATATGCTCCTGCCGTAATATATGTATAACCCAAAAGAATCCTCATCGATGGTGGAATTAATTAACCTCTCCCGAGGTAGGTCAAAGTGATGCATGCATGCATCCACGATGGCCTCATGGGCCCACAGATGGAAGCGTTACACGTGAGTGTCCTAGCTAGGATATATATGCATTTGGCCCAAAAAGGTGTTGTGTGATGTTTGAATAACCAATTTCACAATTTTGATGTGGCACGTGCCTCGGTAACCAAAAAGTCCCGACACTGAGTGAGGTGTACTTGTTCACGGACGCATACGTGTAGTATATATGCTAGTCCCCTCCCACCTCTTTGACGCATACTATATACCACCATAACACAAACAAAAAAGATTATACCTTGCTGGTCAAATTAACCTCACTGCCGGCTGTTCGTCAAAGTGATGAACGACGACCTCGCGGGCCCACAGAAAGCGTCACACGCGAGTATCGAGTGTCGTGTAGGAAAACCATCGACTGCATGTGGCCAAAACATTTATGTATGAAAGGGTTGTGTAATGTTTTAAATAACGATTTCACGGCTCTGATGTGGCACCAGCCTGCCTAACAAAACGGCCAACCCACACGGTGGCTCACAACTCATAGTGTACTGCGAGCCACCCGCCACCCCCAGACGCACACACCCACACACACACCGCGAATCCACTGCAACTACGATGCATGCTAAATTAATTATCCCGCGGTGAACATACATGTTACCAAAGGAGGGATGTTTTAATTTCAAAAATTTCACAAAGATCATTAAGACGTTTTAGTACATTGATTGACTTTCTATGGGTATAATGTGCAAAAATCAAATTTGAGCTACATGCACACGTGACAGTGCACCTAAATGGATTGCAAAAACACATGTGTCTCACTGGGTGCATGTTTAATCCCCGTGCAACAAATTTCAAACATTGAGAATCTTGACTTTTAAATTCTAGTATATCCAAAACTTATTTGAAGTTCATGAAACTTATCGTGTTGTCATCTGGACACCAATACAAAGTGGCATTGTACTTTTTTGGTCAAATTTGAGACCAGTTTTGATGTAATCTTTATCTAATTACAGACGGGAGATTATTAATAATTGGGAACCAATATCCCAAACGGATTATGTCGGCACTCTGGGAACGGGGGTCCCCAGACTTGCCTACCTGCGGCCCATGGCGTGGCTATGCTAGCGGGCCGTACGGCCCGCCTTCATCGACAAGGCAATCAAGACCTTCGCGAGGGGCCAAGCCTCGCGAGGCGGACGACGCAAGACCTCCTCAGGAGTAGCCTCTCCAGGCTACCGCCTTCAGATCGCCACGTCAAACCGTTCCTCCGTCAGATTGGGGCCGCTTCCAGGCGCCCGGGGGCTCTGCCGGGTTGGGCTGCGCCAGAGGCCGACCTCACTTTCGGCTCAGAAGACCACCCTGACTCCACCGCCGGCTCGGGCATGCTCCTGATGCTCTGCACGCCCACCATTTGCAACGTGGCTATTACCAAGACCCTCATTGACGGCGGCGCTGGCCTCAACTTGCTCTCCGTAGAAGCCTTCAGCCTTCTTCACGTACCGCTCGAGCGGCTCGGCCTCAGCAAGCCCTTCTCAGGAGTTGGTGGTGGCGCTGCCCACTCTCTGGGGCAGATCCGTCTCCCCGTCACCTTCGACACACGCGACAACTACCGCACCGAGCTGGTTGACTTCGACATCGCCCGCATCGGTCTCCCGTACAACGCCATCCTCGGGTACCCAGCTCTCGCTCAGTTCATGGCAGTGACTCACCCGGCCTACAACCTCATGAAGATGCCTGGGAGCAGAGGCGTCCTCACCATCAAGGGGGACACCAAGGAAGCCGTGACGACACTCAGGCTTGCCTTCAAGACCGCGGCGGCAGCACAACCCACCGGCGCCGGTACCCCCGAGGCCAAGGAGGCCGCGCCCACCAAGAAGAAGCAGCTGTTCACCCAAGACAAGGCAAAAACCAAGCAGGTGCTGGTCAACGATGATGGATCCTCAGGGGCCACCTTTATCATAGGAGCCGGCCTCGACCCGGGTCAAGAGGAAGCATTGGTGAGGTTCTTGCGCGCAAACAAGGACATATTCGCATGGGAGCCCAATCAGCTAGTGGGGGTTCCAAGAGAGGTGATTCAGCATCACTTAAGGGTGTGCCCCAACATGCGCCCTGTCAAGCAACGAGCGAGGCGGCAATCCACGGAGAAACAAGCCTTCATCATCCAGGAGACCCGCAAGCTGGAGGCGGCGGGTGCCATTCGCGAGGTTCGATACCCCACGTGGCTGGCGAACCCCGTCGTAGTGCCGAAGAAAGGCGGGAAGGAATGGATGTGCGTCGATTTCACCAATCTTAATAAGGCCTGCCCCCAAGATCCGTTCCCGCTCCCCCGCATCGATCAGATTGTCGACTCCACCGCCGAGTGCGACCTGCTGTGCTTCCTGGATGCATTCTCAGGGTATCACCAGATCAAGATGGCAGTGGAAGACGTAGAGAAGACAGCCTTCCTGACCCCGTGTGGGGTGTACTACTACACCTGCATGCCCTTCGGGCCGCGCAACACGGGCGCGACCTTTCAGCGGCTGATGCATATCGCCTTGGGGCGGCAGCTCGGAAGAAACACGGAGGCCTATGTCGACGACATAGTGGTAAAGTCTCGGGAGGCGAGAACCTTGATTCAAGACCTGGAGGAGACCTTCGAGAGCCTGCGCCAGGTGAACTTGCGGCTTAACCCGGAGAAGTGTGTGTTCGGTGTCCCTTCCGGCAAGCTGCTGGGATTCCTCGTATCCCACAGAGGGATCGAGGCGAACCCAGAGAAGATCAAGGCCATCGAGGACATGAGCCCGCCGCAGACCCTCAGAGAGATGCAGAAGCTGGCGGGACGAGTGACTGCGTTGGGGCGTTTCATCTCCAAGCTGGGAGAGCGCACCTTACCCTTGTTCAAGCTCATGAAGAAGAAGGGCCCATTCGAGTGGACACCAGAGGCCGACCGAGCCTTCCAAGACCTCAAGAAATACCTGACCAGCCCTCCGGGGATGGTGGCACCACGACCTCTCGAACCCTTGGTGCTTTACCTTGCTGCCACCCCGTACTCCGCCAGCACGACGCTGGTGGCGGTTCGGGAGGAGCGCTAAGCTAAGGGCGCACTGTGCCAAGCCGCGGCTGAAGTAGTGCAGGGTCGGGAAGGCGCAGCAAAGGCCAAGGCCAAGCTCAGCAGGGCGACGCCGCCGAAACTGCCGAAGACAGTTAGGTCTCCGGAACCCCTCCGCCTCAGGAGATGCCCCAATCTCCGCAGGACCCGAGCCTCGACAGTGTGCCAGCCCTCGTTGAACACCCGGTGTACTTCGTCAGCACCGTGCTGCGGGACGCTCGGGCACGCTACCCCATGCCTCAGAAGCTCCTGCTCGCGCTCTTGGTGGCCTCACGCAAGCTGCGACACTACTTCCAGGGCCACCCCATCAAGGTCGTCTCGGCCTACCCATTGGAGAGGGTGCTTAGGAGCCCCAACTCAGCTAGAAGGGTCGCTGAGTGGAACATCGAGTTGCAAGCATTCCAGTTGGAGTTCAGCACTACAGGGTCATCAAGGGGGCCGCACTCGCTGATTTTGTGGCAGAATGGACGGATGCCCTGACACTTGAAGAAGGCGAAGACCGATCCACCTCACCAGGGAGCGAGGCACCAGACGGCTGGGTCATGTACTTCGATGGCGCCTTCGCGCACCAGGGCGCGGGGGCTGGAGCAGTGCTCATCTCGCCCACTCAGGACAAGCTCTACTACGCCGTGCAACTCTGCTTTCAGCAGGCGAGAAGGTCTCCAATAATATCGCAGAATACGAAGGCCTCATAGCTGGCCTAAAGGCCGCGACAGCTCTAGGGGTGAAGTGCCTTACCATCAGAGGCGACTCGCAACTCCTCGTCAACTTCTCCAACAAGGTATACGAGCCAAAGGACGAGCATATGGAGGCATACCTCGCGGAGGTGCGTAAGATGGAGAAGCAGTTCTCGGGCCTGGAGCTGCAGCACGTGCCCCGGGGCACCAACAAGGAAGCCGACGACATCGCCAGGAGAGCATCCAAGCGGCAGCCGCAAGAGCCCGACATCTTTGAGGAACGGCTCTTCAAGCCATCAGCTGCACCACCACTTTCAAGCACAGCCCAGCCTCGGGAGGAGCTTCGACAGCCTCCCGTCTCAGGAGCCCCGGCCTGTGGCCCGACCTCAGGAGCTCGCTTGCTCTTGGCGCTTGAACCTCAGGAGGGATGTTGGACCCAGGAATTCAAGGAGTATCTGATGCAAGGGGCGCTGCCAGAGAAGGAGGAGGATGCAGAGCGTGTGGTTCAGCAAGCAACGGCGTACTGCATCAGGGATGGCGAGCTGTACAGGAAGCGGCCCAATGACGTTTACTTGCGCTGCATTTCCAGGGACCAGGGGAAGGAGCTGCTAACTGACATACACGGTGGTGACTGTGGGCACCATTTGTCGTCGCGGACCCTCGTCGGCAAAGCATTCCGCAGTGGGTTCTACTGGCCCACTACGCTCAACGATGCAGCTGAGCTGGTGAAGTCCCGCGAAGCCTGCCAGTTCCACGCCAAGCAAATTCATCAGCCGGCTCAGGGCCTCCAAACTATTCCGCTCATGTGGCCGTTCGCGGTCTGGGGCCTGGACATCCAGGACCCGTTCCCTCGAGCGCCTGGGGGCTACCGTTACCTCTACGTCCCTATCGACAAGTTCACCAAGTGGGCGGAAGTGGAAGCTGTCCGCACCATCCCAGCCGGCTCTGCTGTCAAGTTCATCAAGGGCCTCGTGAGCCGTTTCAGGGTCCCCAATCGCATCATCACAGATAACGGCTCACAGTTTACTAGTAACCTCTTCAAAACCTAATGTGCTAACCTTGGAACGCAGATCTGCTACGCTTCGGTGGCGCACCCCAGGAGCAATGGTCAGGCCGAACACGCCAACGCGGAGGTCCTGAGGGGCCTCAAGACCAAGACCTTCAAGAAGAAGCTCAAGTCCTGTGACAGGGGCTGGTACGACGAGCTCCAGTCCGTGCTGTGGTCCATCCGCACCACCGCCACCAAGCCAACGGGCGAGACCCCATTCTTCCTTGTTTACGGAGCTGAAGCGGTCCTCCCTCACGAGGTCAAGCATCGCTCCACATGGGTCTTGGCGTTCGATGAAGCGCAGCAAGACGCCACGCGGGGGATGGACCTCGTGCTGGGGGAGGAACGACGTCGCGAAGCCGCACTGAGGGCGGCAAGGTACCAGCAAGCGCTGCAGCGATACCACTGCCGCAGCATCCGTTCCAGGACACTCGAGGTAGGTGACCTCGTCCTAAGGTGGGTCCTCTCCAGGGAAGGGCTGCACAAGCTTTCACCCATGTGGGAGGGCCCGTTCAGGGTCGTCCATGTCTCCAGGCCTGGCGCCGCGCGCCTGGAGACACAGGACGGAATACCTATCCAGAATGCCTGGAACATCCAGCACCTCCGGAAGTTCTACCCATGAAGCAAGGCCCAGAGCCTGTGAAGAAAGACCCAGAGCCTGTGAAGAAGGCCCGGAGCCTGTGAAGAATCGCCGCTCGTGACACTCTCATGTAATAATGAGTGGGGCTGTACACGCCCCGGAGTCTCAGGAGCGCCGGCCTCAGGCCCTGGGGCTCCCTCCCACGCCTAGTGGTAGCACTTAGCTCATTGCTGGTGAGAAGACTTGAAGACTAGACTAGGTGCCGGACGCAGCTTTTCATTTGCTTTCCGTAGTTGGCTCGTTCTTCCTTAATCGAAGTTTGCCTTTGGTGTTCCTTGCTGATTCGATTCCCTCGCCTCTTACTGTGTTTTTCGGCTCTGGTTCGCTCGTGTTCTCTCTCTCGCATACCTCGCGAGGGGGCTAGGCAGGTGCCCTCGCGAGCATTTTTCTCCTCTCTGCCTTCTCGCGAGCCACCCTCATTCGAGCCCAAAAACTGGCGCATCTCTCCTAGTCCGTGCCCCTCGGGTACCGCGATACACGCGCCAGGTCAAGCTCGGGTGAACGGCGAATCTCCTAGCGTACCTTCTAATGAATTTTCACAATTCCTGAGCAAGCAGGTCAAGATGGACACGAGGAAACAAACACCTCGTAAGGAAGAGGGCGTCCTGGACGCACCAGGTTAAGTTATCTTTGCGCAAAATAACAACACGGCACAGGAACAACACACATAGTGCAATAACCAAGGAATCACAGTTTGATACACGCCCCTGTGGGCCCATACTGGTTTCATCTTTTATGCAGGAAAAAGAGCAAAACAAAAGCACCTTTGCAGCGATCCACGGAGGCAGGCCCCTAGCAGCGTCCCGAGCTTAGCCAGACCCCTCCTCGCGCTTCACGGAGGCGCGGCGACGAGACGACTCGCTGCCGCCTTCGAAGTGGGCGCGGCGGCTGGTCGTACCCACCGCTACTGGAGCTATCGCCAGAGGAAGAGCCGTCATAGCTGGACGAGACATGGTCACCACCAAGGGCGGGCTCGCCCTCATCCTCGCCGCGGCCGTCACCAAGGCCGAGCACCTCCTCGCCGTTGTTCGCCTCGGGGTAGCACCCGGCGCGGCGACCATCTTCCCCGAACACCCTCACGTAGAGGGTCGTCCCACCATCATACTTGAAATGGAGGGAGCACCGCCTGCCCAAGCCGCGCGCGCGGGCGAACGTCTGCCAGCCACGGGCCAGGGCTATGTTGCCCGCGGCGGAAGTCTCGACTGCGACCCAAGATGCCTTGCCACAACAGCCATCCGCCTGCAACAAGAGCCTGCCTGGACCAGAGGCCGGCAGTTCGTCGATGAAGAAGCGCGGAAGCTGGAGCCAGTTGCCGGCCGGGTTCTCCGACCAGACGACGAACTCCGGCGACACTTCCGCCGAATGCGAGCGCGGGTGGGGAGGCCGCGCCACCATGGCGCGCCTCCCTTCGTCAACTGGGCCGCCATGGCTGAGACGACCCCCTCTGCAGGCCGCGGCGCGGGTCGCGACATGCTTGAGCGGACGGCCGCGTCCGCGCTTGGGCGCCAGGGAGCCGGGTCCTCGCGAGGGGTTTTCCCCTTCTCGGCGGCAGGGAACTTCCTTCGTGGCGCCATGGGTGGCGCTGCTCGCAATGGAACAAGGAGGAAGAAGCAAGCGAGCAAGGAAGAGATGGGCGACGGGGGCTCCGCCCCCTCCCCATTTATAGCGGAAGAAGGCCAACCGGCGCCTCCCACGATCGCAAGTAATGATGGTTTTCCTTGCATGTCGCAGGGACTTGTCAAGTCGAGCAGTTGCCGAGGCAGCATGGGGAAGCGGAGATGCCCACGTCCAATCAACCGCCACGCGTCAACTGAGGCCGCAGGCTTTTGGGGCCCGCAGCGCTCCGTACTTGACCCTTGGCTTCGCCTCGAAGCCAAGCCCGAGCGCACCTTAGGCCCAGGGGCTACTGTCGGCGCTCTGGGAACGGGGGTCCCCAGACTTGCCTGCCTGCGGCCCACGGCGTGGCTATGCTAGCGGGCCGTACGGCCCGCATTCATCGACAAGGCAATCAAGACCTCGCGAGGGGCCAAGCCTCGCGAGGCGGACGACGCAAGACCTCCTCAGGAGTAGCCTCTCCAGGGTACCTCACGAGGAGCGGAGATATCAAGGCGGGGCAAACCTCACGAGGCTCTCGTGATGTGAGCCATGACGATCGGCACCAGGCAGGCGCTAGGCGGGCGCTAGCACGCGCAGCGTCCTTGTTTCCTCTTTGGTGCTAAGGAGGCAAGCGCAGGCGAGGAGTACCGAGGCATCAGGCAAAGGTTGCCATATCGGTGCAACGAGACCAAGACCAGAAGGACGGCAAGACGGAGGTCACCATGGAGCCCAAGACGGCGTCACCACCAGAGCATTTTGCAGGCGAAGACCGCTTTTGTCAGGATAGCTTGTACTAGCTGTCCCCTTTCAAATTCGCCCGCCGTTGTTGGCTCCCTTCCCGCTCAATATTTGGGGAGAGGACCAGGGCCTATATAAGTAGAGCTAGCCACCACAGTAGAGGGGACAGGTTGAACTGACCAAGTTCTCATCCACCAGTCCACAGAGCACAAGAACACCTCAACCTCAGGAGGCTGTTCTTCCCCTTGTACTGTTCATCATCAGCCCAAGAGGCAATCCACCACCACACACTAGAGTAGGGTATTACACCACAACGGTGGCCCGAACCAGTATAAACCTCGTGTCTCTCTGTGTTGTGAGTTCGTCGAGTTCGTCCGTGAGATCTCAGCGAGCTAGGGCGTGGATCGATAGGAGGGAAAGAACTTCACGCGCACCCCAGAGTTCGAACTTAAGGGCTTTGCCGGAACCCGAGATCCGACAGATTATTTATTCGAACCGTGAGCGCTAGACCAACAATGGATACGTGCCATGCTTCGATTAAGCAATAAAGCAGCAACATTAATCATCCAAATAGAAAAACAATATACGTGCCACCGCGTGACTTGTGTGGCGTGCGAGCAGGCGTGAGTTGATGGGACGCATGCGAGCAGTCCGCCGCGGAGGCAGACGGGGAGGCGTGCGTGCAGGTGTGTGAATTGACGGAGGCGTGCTCACTGCGCAGTGTCATCAGGAGGCATGCGAGTAGCTGTGTGAAACTTTGGTAGGCATGTCAGCAGTCCGGTGCGCAGGCTCACCGGGAGGCGAGCCATCGGTTTGACCGCCGCCCGCCTCTCTCCCACAACTCCCACTACATATTAATGGTGCGCCTGAGCGGCCGCACCCCCATCCTCGCTACGCACACACAATCCTCTCTCTCCTCTTGCAACCTCGACGCCGCTCTCAGTCCTCAAAGCCGTCAGTGTATGAGGATGCCGCCGAAGCGCCCCATCGGAGGGAGTGGCGACGCCGGGGCTGCTAAAGCACCGGAGCATGGTGTGGAGATGGAGACAAAGCCGTCACCGCCGGCGAGTTATCGCTGCACCCTGACGTCGTCGACGGCATCGAGCTTCCACAACCGGAGGCGGAGTTCCACACTGACTCCGACGACCACTCGGGCGACGACTCCGACGACCACTCGAGCGACGACTCCGACGACGACGGACAGCTGGTTAGTCATCTATACCCATTTATTTGTCAAATAGATCATAGGGTCTCTCTGGTTACTCCTGCCTCCCCCCTTTTGGAATAGAAATCCTATGGTTATGTTCTCCCAATCCATGAAATCTGAGTAAGTTTCGTTAGATCCGTGTAGTGTATTGATTGTTTGAATGGTACAGGTGATAAGTGATTAGTTGTTTCATCTGTGCAAATGATTTCTGCTAGTAATCCGACTAGGGTTAGTGTTCGTGCTAATAATTCCTAGCCAAGACTTGACAATTGATTTTGAATGACCTACATATGTTTGTGCCATTATTTTCTTCAAGATTGGTCTGTACATAGAGGACTGTGCTTAAAAATCGAACCATAATCTCTGAATATGTATAAATAAATAGCCATAAAATCCTAATCCTACTTCACGGCATGTAATCAGTGATTTGATGCCAAATTTGTTTTACTATATGTATAGGTGCTGTCTGATGATGTGGACAACGAGGATGAAGATGCCCAGAGGAGGTACAAGAGGCGAATCCTGAGGGAGCTTTATGCGGGAATGCATAACAGGCGTATTAGGACCTGGAACGACGACTATGGATGCCCATTTTGCAACCACAAGATTCATGACGCGTATCTAAGTGTTCTTGCACATGCAAGAGGACGGGCCGTTGGCTCCTTCAAGCAGAAGTATTCTCGCAGGGTGGCGCACGACATGTACGCCGAGTACCTGGAGAAGCTTCAGGATCGTGCCAGCCGCATGTGAGATGAGATGTGGGATGGACCGAACTATGTACGCTTGAGTATGCTTAATGACGGTTGAACTATGTACTTATGGTTGCACTATGCTTATGTACGTGTACGCTTATTATCTATGTCTGAGTATGTTAAATATTTCGCCAAATTTTGATAAAAATTACAACGGGGGACCAATAAACCAGGATGGAGGTAGCACGTCAATCACACATGGTTCCCAAAATTGGAACCGTGTGCAATGACTATCATTTTGCTTGCTGCGTCAATCACACACGGTTCGCTCTAGCAAACCGTCGCCCCCAAAATTCTTTGTGGGACAGAAAACCCTCACCACCCAATTCAAAAAAGAAAAAAGAAAACCCTCACCATCCCCACGTCACAAAAACCCTCACCCCGCCTGCCACCCACCTCGGCCCCTCCGGTGCGTTCCCCATTCACACCTGCAAAGCTCCTCCATGTCTATGCCATGACACCGCCTATCGCGGTGGTAAACATTTAGCTCGACGTCTGCCGCTGCTGCCAGGCTGCCGGCAAAGCCCACCACATTTCGCCACTTCCGCTTGCCGCCGCCTATCGCATCGACTTTCTCGATGCTGCTCGCAGTCGACCCGACTCCGCTCGGTTGGGGAATCTGCCGTACTATGGGTTCTTTCTCATGTACGACAAGGTAACTAATTTAACGAGATATTATCTCATCTCTTATCCCAGTTCATCCGCCTCCTTTAATCACCCGGCGGAAATCGCCGTGAATTCATTTTTATTCGAGCTGATTTGAGGGTTTTCTTTCATTCATAGAATGTACAGTGCGCCGATACTTCAGGACTTGGCGACCGCCGCCAGAGATTTCATTTCATCGTACCAGATAACTTGAGGACGCGCGTGGTGACGGTGTCCTGGACTAGGGGGTACTCACCATGTCATCTCCCGATCTGTTAGATTGGGCCGAGGACCCCCATGGCCGTATACTCATGGGCCAGTTTGGACAGCTGCCGCATACAAGGAAGATTCCACAAGACTTGGCGATCAAGACAAGGACTCCTCCCCACCGGTGTATTCGGCTAGGACTCTTGTTATCCTAGGCCTCTTGTGCATTATATAAACCGAGGCCAGGCTAGTCGATAGATAGATAAACAATCATAATCATAGGCTAGCTTCTAGGGTTTTAGCCTCTACGATCTCGTGGTAGATCAACTCTTGTAATAGTCATATCATCAAGATCAATCAAGCAGGAAGTAAGGTATTACCTCCTTCGAGAGGGCCCGAACCTGGGTAAACATCGTGTCCCCCGCCTCCTGTTACCATCCGCCTTAGACGCACAGTTCGGGACCCCCTACCCGAGATCCGCCGGTTTTGACACCGACATTGGTGCTTTCATTGAGAGTTCCACTATGTGATTGGTAAAAGGATCAATGGCTCGACTGCAGATCAACTGCGACGTCGGCTTCTTCGTCACCGGCTCGGCTGGTCACCTTGGCTGGACCGAGGACTGCGCCCTACCTCCGATCATCATGTTCAGATGAGGGCCTTCATCAACATCAACTCCGATCTCTATCAAGATCATGGAGGAATCATCCAGGGAGCCCAGGGGCTCAACGTCAACATTGCCCTCGGGCGACCGTGCTGTTTTTCTGGACAACAAACTTGTATCCGCCGCCACCGCCTCCTCAAGTGTCATTTTAACGATTGCTTCGGTGGAATTGTGCGGAATTGGGTCTACAACAACCCCGGAAAATTTCGTCGAGTTCCAATGGAGGAATCTCTGGCAATCCGCGATATACCGGAGCCCTGTCAAATCTGGACGGGAATCTGGACGAGTTTAGGGCGTGGTGTCCAGCTTCTAGCTCAAATGTCCTTTGGAAGATCCAACTGTTGATCGGCTGCGGAATTCCTATATCTACCACCCCTCAAAATTTCAGCTCGATCCGACCGTCCAAACTTCGGGAACCTTCCGATTAGTGCATCACTTTTCGGATCTGTTTTCTGCGCGAAAACGAATCCGACCCGAGTTCGTCTTTTTTATGAATGGGATTTCGGACATCCTTTTTGAAGGAAGTTTTGTATGGGGTATTGTGTCTTGTTCCCGAACACATCCCACTAACTTTAAAATCTTTTGAACATGATCTTCACCATCATGCTGGTGTCAAACCAGTCCGGCAATATTGCTCCACGGCTGCCGACCTGCGCTAGACACGTCGTCACTTTGCTGAGCCAAGCTCAACTTCTTCGGATCATCATATCGGCAAGCCGAACAAGAGTTCGGCATCGTGAAGGATAAATCATCACCAACATCGCCGCCCCACGGATTACATGGAGCGGGCACACCGGCATCGCCGCACGGTCACTTCATCAAGCCGGCATTGGCCACGTCACGACCTGCATCGGCAGGGCCGCATTGTTGCTCCTTCAAGCCGGTGTCCATCACGCCGACCTACTTTGACTCATCGGCTGACATCGAGGCTTCGACATCTCAGCTGGACTGGGGGCTTCGCCATCTCTTCATCAACCTACTCCGGAGACTTCGGCGTCACTAGCCGACCAACTCCGTCACGTTAGCTGGACCGAGGGCTTTGCCTCGGCGAGCCAACCTTTGCCAGCATCGCCATGCCGTCGTTTATCGCCCATCAGGCAATGGGTGTGCGGATCGAGTCCCAATTTTGGGAGTCACTTTTCTTTGGATTACTACAACAAATAAACCAGGTGCTATTAATCCTAGTATTTTTTGCTTGTTTGGGTTTATTTTTCCCAAGGAATTATTACTCTGGTTTGTCCATCATCTGTACACAGGTCTATCAAATGATGGCCGCATTAACGACGGTCGCGTGGTGGTTTGGTCAGTTTCCGTACATAGTCCGGCGAACGCCGCATCCGGAACTCGGACCGACCTGTGAATTCAGGCTTTGCCACACCTTTACCGCATCACGCCGATGCCCGGCATCGACATTGACTTCGGCGCCAGGCCATATTCCTTTTATTACTCACTTTGCATAAATTATTTATTATGCAACATTTTTAATTTATCATTATTATCATTATCTCCGGTTTGCACTATTTTTTGTGCACAGGTAAATGAGTCAGGTCGGGCAGTGTTGTCACCTCGGTGTACTGACATACCATGTCACCTCGGCTGGACGGGGAGCTTCGTCAACACCTCATTAGCCCACGCCGGGGACTTCGGCGGCCTGCATTGGTCGCGCTATGTCACCTCTTCGGAGTGCCGAGTTCTTCGCTCGGCCACATCGGGCTCGGGGGCTGAGACCTTGTCCCGCACCAAGCTCGGACCGCGTCATCAATGCCGAACACATTAACTAGCTAAGTCGCTTTGACGCTCAAAAACTCCCAGTTTTAAATTTTGTTCGATTCGACCAAGCATTATACCTTTTTGGCAAAAAGTGGCTTGTGAAAAACTTCCTTGCCGAAACTTTGTTTGTGACACACAAATTCAAATACCCCGTTTACTTCGGGGCTTCCTTTATGAAGCTTTTCCTCTTGCATATGATTATACTTGTATGGCTTCGTTCCTTGTTCGTGTATTACACCACAATATGCACCATATTGACTTAAGCGGTTTGCAAGCTGGGTTGCCTCGCTCTTGTGTTTACCCCTACGTTCCCGATTGTTCAGCTAGGGAGTAAAGGGAGCACCTCTGCGATTGTCACGATCGGGTCATCCGAGCCGGACCTCAGACTGGGTGAAGCCGAAAGCTAGCGCTCTTATTGTTTTCAATTATGGTCGGCACACAACGGAACTCATGAGTACAAAAAATCTATCGCACAAGTCTCATAGTAACAATGAGCACCGAAGAAAGGTATCGGTGGGGGTACTATTTTCTTCGAAGATGCTTCTTACACTTCGTCAGTAATATAGCATAAGTTCCCTGAGCGCGCTTTGTCTGTTACAGCCTTATGGCCTGATTGCCTGGTTATCGGAAACACCGTCGATATTCTCGGCAGGTGGAGTACATGACACTTTTCGGCCCTTGACCGAAGAGGGAGAAGCCGACGGTCGGTTAAGACGCGTATAAAGTTCGGGTGGACACAAATATGATATAAGTACTTTGGTACATACAATCATTATACATAAAATTCTTTTACCCAAGTCACTTGGGGGCTCTTAAATTTATATGAGCCGTTTTATAATAAGTGTTCTTCTTCTTAGTCGTTGCAAAGTTTTATTATTATTTATCACTCCTTTTTTCGACACGAGTGTGTGGTCACTAGCCGGGGAGCCTAATTTCTCTCTCAAAGCCGCTAGAGTTTAGTTTGCTAAGCTGGCCTAACGAGAAGTACTCCGCCTTTGGGATAGGAGGTTGAAGCCGTCGGCTGACCCGCTTGAGGTCTTGAGATAAGATGTGTCATGATAAAGCACGACAGAAGCACCTTTTTTTTTCTAAGACCAATTTTCGATTTGGCACCGAACACTTGATCTAGTTCGGGCGTCCAGTTTTTACTGAAGTTTTTGGTTTTCCAAGCCTATGGCACTTTTAAACTATTTGTGTGTTTCCAGCATAAGTCTCGCAGTGCAACTTCGGACACCTTTAGAGATTCGGCAAAAACATTCCCGGACACTACTATATATGCATTGGTTTCGAATTGTGTCTTTGGTCAATAGTTGGGTTGCCCGGCTCCTGTGCTTGCCTCCTACATTCCGCTTTGTTCGGCTAGGTGTGCAAAGGGAGAACCACTGCGATTGTGCTTCCAGCTCGCATGGTTAAGCACCTCAGTGGAGAAAGCCAAAAACTGACCGTCACAATAAGTGTAAACTGGTCAGTGATCCGACGACTATGTTAAATGACGGGTCGTTCATAACATTGGCCGAAGTGTTTACGGCTTGACCTGGGATGTCGCCGAACACTAACCGGGGGCTCATAGCTAGCTTCCCCAGTTTAAAGCTCCTATGACTAAGCGAAGTTATAAAGCCCGCATATCTGATTGCCTCATTTTCGCTAACACAACCGCCTTCAGGCACCGAGACGTCGGGTAAGGGTTCTGTTATTATTGCGGAAGCACCCTGCGTAGTATCTACAAAGGGGTAGAAGCCGACGATGGGCCACTTTCAACTGATAAACGGTCGCAATGGAGTCAAAACAATGATGTAAAGTACTTTGATACATAGAATCATTACACATAGTCTGTGATTTTACTCTGGATATCGATCCTTAATTCGGCCACCCGTGCCCACATTAAGGCTCAAGGGCTACTGGGCTTTGCGCTCATTATTTATAAATATTAAAAGGGGCACATAGATCCCCTGATCTGGTGTTGCCACCGGACCAGTGTCTCGGGGGCTACTGCATTGCCTATTTCAATGCAGAAAATTCCAACTGCAAAGTGTTCGGCTTGACCGAACTATGGGCAAACGTGTCTTCGGATAATAATAGGTACCATTTGGACCTATTCGGCGTCAAGCTAAATATATTGCGGCGACTTCTCACGACCCTCTCTCAGGGCCCCGTTTGCCGATCACTATTATCTCTAATATATTACACTGTGTTTTTATTCCTACGTGTGCTACCGAGCTAGGAGTTGATCCTCAGGCTAATTTCGCGCATCGACCTGAGTCTCAGGGGCTACTAGGATCAGCGGTTTCCTGTTTTCCTTCAGGTGCATCTTGGGTTTTAGACCGACACACACCTTGAGGGCTACTAGTTATACATGTTGACAGCTAATAAATTTACGCGCACCGGAAATAAAGTCCGTAAAAAATCAGCCCGCTGTCGGGTGGTGCACCACCTCGGAAGCAGTCCGGCATAAAGCTCGGGCGCCAGTGGCTGGCTCCATAGAGGGCATTTCCGGCATTAAGCTCGGCTAAAACTCCTTCAACTTTTTTGAACCAAGGTGATCTATGACACCTCGGATATAGTCCAGCGTTGGAGCTCGGATACAGTCCGGCGTTGGAGCTTGGACACAGTCCGGCGTTGGTGCTTGGCTGCAAAGGATACCTCGAATGCAGTCCAGCGTTGGGGCTCGGATGCAAGAGGACACCGCCGCACGGGAACAAATTCAAACCCGAGGCGTGGCATAAAAATAACAAGGCATTGATAAAGGCCGAAGACTTAAAGGGCTCCTCGGATACCCGACGTATAAACTCGTCAGATTTAGCTCGGCAATCCTCAAGACAGATGATGAGAAAATTTGTTGAACCAGTTTTCAAGACGACGACCGAAGACGAAGAACAGTTCAGAAGAATCGAGGAGCTTCCCTAACTTGAAGACCTGTTCAGGGGGCTACTGACGGTGTCCTGGACTAGGGGGTACTCACCATGTCATCTCCCGATCTGTTAGATTGGGCCGATGACCCCCATGGCCGTATACTCATGGGCCAGTTCAGACAGCTGCCGCATACAAGGAAGATTCCTCAAGACTTGGCGATCAAGACAAGGACTCCTCCCCACCGGCGTATTCGGCTAGGACTCTTGTTATCCTAGGCCTCTGGTGCATTATATAAACCGAGGCCAGGCTAATCGATAGATAGATGAACAATCATAATCATAGGGTAGCTTCTAGGGTTTTAGCCTCTACGATCTCGTGGTAGATCAACTCTTGTAATACTCATATCATCAAGATCAATCAAGCAGGAAGTAGGGTATTACCTCCATCGAGAGGGCCCGAACTTGGGTAAACATCGTGTCCCCCGCCTCCTGTTACCATCCGCCTTAGACGCACAGTTCAGGACCCCCTACCCGAGATCCGCCGGTTTTGACACCGACACGCGGTATGTTCAATCTCACCCTAAATCGGTTGGCATGGCCTACTTTCCTGAACATATTCTAAATATTGCTACATTTGGATAAAAGGTGACACATGCACCATATACGTCAAAGGGGATTTTTGCCCCTCTTTTTCTATATTAGGCAAATTAATGATGTATTGTTCTTTCGATTACTCTCATATTTCCAGGACATCATGTTTACCCTATCTGTTGAATTATAGACTTTTGTCCTTTGATTTCAACTGTTGTACAGTTCTTTCAATTTGGGCCCATATTTGCATGTTACCATATTTTCTTTAACAACCCTACCATTTTCTGCAGGACATCCCTCGCTATGCAACAGATTATGTAGTGCACAATTTTTCCCTTTGCATACATCAAGGCTCCACGAATGTCATACTACGCACAAACCATGGATTTACAATCGTTGCTACTGTAAGACTTGATGAACGTGGTGACTCCTATTTTGGCACTGGCTTTTGGAATGAAATTGCAAAGTTTTATGTACTGAAAGCTGGCACTAAAATTGCACTGCACATAGAAGGGCCTGGTCATGAGATATATGCTAACTTCCCCGACAAAATCATCCATCCAGACTTTGTTCAAAGTAAGTTTTCTTTTCAACTATCTGCATATGTTGACTTACCCAGCAATGTCAAATGAATTGTGTAGTATATAAGCAACCAATTGTTATTCCCTTATCTTACTATATTCCTACCTAATAACTTCTAGTTACCAATACACTTTTCTATTGCCCTGCTTTAACTAGATATTCCCTGTACTCCCATTTCTATCAGAAAGCGCCGCTGACAAGGAGACTCCGGAGGTAGAGAATGGGGCTACCAACAAGCGGAGGCGGGGCGAGCTAGAACCGCAAGCGACTCCAGCAGGCCTAGACTTAATCAGCAGCCTCCCCGATGATATGTTGAGAGTCATCATCTCCCTCCTCCCAATCAAATATGGGGCGCGGACAACCCTCCTTTCCCGGCGGTGGCGCCCCCTATGGAACTCCAGCCCTCTCGATCTCATCGACACCCACGAGCTCTGCTATGGCTATCACAAAAGCTTGGATGCGTTCTCCAAGATCCTCGACAGTCACCTTGGCCCAACCAAAGGCCTTAGAATGGGAAAGTTCCCTTCCAACAGCAAGGACCGAGCCAAGCTTGATGACTGGTTCCGATCCCCCGCCCTAGATCAGCTCGAGGAGCTCACTTTTGATGATGGGCATATGCTGTCCCTGCCAACGTCCGCACTCCGCCTCGCACCCACGCTGCGCGTCGCCAAGTTCAGGAACTGCCATTTCCCGCCCCTTAATGATGCGCCCGCTCTTATTCTACCACGACTGAAGCACCTCGAGCTCGTTGCCATCTGTCTCTCAAAGGGTGACACGGAGCGTCTGCTCCGTGGCTGTACTGCACTTGAGTACCTTCATCTTCAGGCGATCAATGGGTTGAGTACCTTCCACATCACCTCCATGACTCTCCGGACTATTTATGTGTGTTGCTGGTGCGGCAGGAAGACATCACAAAAGGTGGACCACGGTATGGTCATCCAGGACACACCTGCACTTGAGAGATTACTTGTAGTTGATCAAGAAGGTCCAACAAGAATCAATGTCATTTCTGCGCCGAAAGTGACAGTGGTGGGCTACTCGTCTGACAAATACTCTGAACTTGTTATTGGATCCACACCCGTTCAGGTACAACAGCCGCCTTCTACCTCTCCTTCTACAAATTAACATTATTTCTAATTTTGAAGATGTTTGTTTGTCATTCAGAAAATGATTCTGACAAGCTTGACCCCAAAACTGCGCACAGTGAAGGTCTTGGCACTAGCATCTATCGGGCCCGACCTGGAGAAAGTTGTCAGTTTCCTGAGATGCTTTCCGTGCCTGGAGAAGCTATATATCGAGGTGATGTTCCTTTCCTGTTAAATGTTAACCATAAGGGAGTTCAATTTGTGACACCTTTTTCCATGTTTACAATGACAATGTAGTACGATTTCTGAAGGTTCTTTTGGAGGATTTTAGTACATACATGCCCCCCATATTGGTTGCTTGATCCATATGGTTACAATCAATAAGCATTTCTCCTTTGGATTCATATGTACTAGTTTTCTTAGGGAGCTTTTCATCCACTCCAACCTCTTGTGAAGAAGGCTACATTTTTCTAGAATGTAATCAAATGCCCATGTTAATCATGTCAGATCGAAGATGGCATGTTAGTGCATTTTACAAATCCTGCAAACCAAATAGCTAGTCCTGTAGTAATGTTCAAAACTGCATGTAGGCACTAACACGTTTTCTTCTTTTGCAGATAAGATTAGGCCCAGTGGTGGATAATGTGATACAATATAACAATCACGTCGAATGCCTAGATCTGCATATCTCAGAAATTACTTTGAACTCCTACCGAGGGACCTTACCGGAGATTATATTCGCCAGGTTCTTTGTTCTCAGAGCAAGGGTGCTGAAGGAAATGAGGTTTGCCCTACATTTATTTCGCAAAAATGAATGGTCTGTTGATCAGCGTCGGCGCCTGCGGCAGAATGCAGTAGGCTCCAAAAATGCTGAATTTCATTTTGGAACTTCAGATGACAGAGTAATCGGAAGTCATCGGGTCAACCCCATACATGACTTCTCAGTGGCCGACCCCTTTGCAAAAATTGTGAGGTTTCAAAGCCAGACTTAGAAGCGGTGATATTAGTTTGAACCTCTCTGATATCCATGTTCAGCGCATCAGCGCGAGCTTTTGTAGCTGATGAGCTGAATTTCATTTCTAATATCAGTTTGAACCTTGTAATCTTTGAATTTGAGCCATATAACTCTGGAATTTGAACCTTGTAACATTTCGAGCTTTTGTGGTACAATCATTGAAATGGCATCGTATGAGACTCGTATATTGCTAGCACTATTTTGACCTTAATATGCAACGGTCTTAGATTTTATTAACCATTCTCGAATCAGTTTACCTTGTCGATCTCACAGCACACGATCTGTATAGCTAACTCGACTGCGATCTTCGATAATATTGCACACAGTTGGTTTCTTCCACTGTGTGCACTGTAGAGCGCAGAATTAATTATCGCACTCAAGTGTCCATCATCACCTTTCTGTGTAACTTTGACCTCATCACCCAAGGGTAAACTTATGACCGAAGTCATTCCACACACTTTGTTTTTACAAAGCTTTTTGCCAATAAACACCCACGATTTGTCCCTCTTCTAGCCGACGCGTGGCCAAACTAGCCGGGCGGGAAGCTTCCGTGGTAAATAGCACGGTAGCACGGGAACAGTCTCTTCGAGCCCACGCCTGGGGTGCGGTGTTGTCAAGCGTGCACTAGATTCTGGAATCCTCCGCTATGAACGTCGTGACAAGACGTGACGATTACAGGCCGGCCGGACCCCATTTATTACAACGGCCATTTAACCTTCCCTTGTGTCTCTTCAACCTTTCGATCGCGCCCCACCATTGCAAGAAGCACACCCACCACAAGAAATTCTTAGAGGGTATCCTGCGCGGCTCCAATGGCGCTCTGAGCGGCTGCCGACGATGAGCAGCAGTTCACCATGCGTGCCGTGGTGGACACCCACAGAAGGTTCATGGACCTCTCGGTGGTGTACACCAACGGCCCGGTCTGCGCGGAGCACTCCATCAAAAATCATGGAGCTGTTGCTTGCCGAGGAGAAGTACAAGGTGGTCGGGTTTAACCTCGAGTACACCCACGCTCGTGCCGGGTCTCGTCCCAAGGTCGTCGTCGCCCAGATGTGCGTGCGCCACCACGTCCTCGTCTACCACTACTGCCTGGCCACAAGGCCTTGTGAGTGTTTCGCCAGGTTTGTCAACAACCCCCACTACATGTTCTCTACGGGACATCACCAACGATGTAAAGGCGCTCGAGAATTCGGGCATCGCCTGCCAGAATCTTGTCGACATCCAGTGCCAATACAAGATCAGGGGTAGCAAGGAGCATGAGAAGGACTCACTGGTTCACCTTGCCGAGGCATCATCGAACCCTACTACAGAGACATGAAGGATTCGTGCAACAAGGACAAGCGTGCCTGGCACTCGGCCTAGATGGAGAAACTCGACAAAGCTCACGTCATGTACGTAGCCAAGGAGGCGTACACGAGCTACGACATGTACAGGTGGATCGTTGACATGAGGAAGTGCCTCCTTCCCCAAAAGGGCCAGGGATCCAGCCGGAAGCAGAGCAATGGCAAGCGTCGTCGCAACAATAAGTAGATGATTAGATCCTCGTTTCTCCTACTTTAGTATGCATGTAATTTCTTTCTTTGGTGTGTGTGGAAATGTTATGTGTGTAGTCACTTGTGTAATTGTATGCTTAATTTGGTTCTGCAATGCTGTCTTTTTAAGTATATATGTTGATGCTGTAGACAGAGCGTAGATGTTGTGCGGACAAAGAAAATCACATCGCACACGGACTAAACAATGGAACCTGTCGGTAATGTTTTCATCAATCACTCACAATTGTATACCAGCAATCGTTTGCTCACAACACACACGGCTTGTTAGCACTAATCGTCTGTGTCGTTATCGGTCTTCACACACGTCTCCGATTACAGACCCGTTTGCCTCGTATCACACACATCTTGTTCATTTGAACCGTTTCTGTTCTCATGTCTCAACACAAACATTTCATCCGAGTGAACCGCATGCCGTATATCGCACACACACCTTTGATCTGGCTGACCATTTCTTTTGTGTTGCCTAATCACAAACAGTTCATCTGAGTGAACTGTATGCTGTGTATCGCACACGCCTCCATCTGGCTGCCCGTTTCTTTTGTTCCTCCTCATCGCAAACAGTTCATTGAACTGAACCGTATGCCCTTCATCGCACACGCAACTAAAAACTGAACCATGTTTGATGCATCCGTCATCGCAAACGTTTTACACATTTCTGACGGTTTTCATACAACACCGTTTGCGATTATGGCACCGCACACAGTTTCTCGAAGGGTCTCTGATCGTAGTGTCGCGTTAGCAGCATCCTGTAGTAGTGGCACTCTCAATATTGATCCAAGGTTTAAACCGGTCAAGCAATTCCTTCGCCGTTTCAATGAAGAGAGGCGCAAGGCTATTGGTGAAGAAGTGGCCCGACTCTTGGCGGCTGGGTTTATGAAGTTTTTCATCCTGAGTGGTTGTCTAACCCAGTGCTGGTACTTAAGAAAAACGGTACTTGGCGTATGTGTGTGGATCACACAGACTTAAACAAAGCCTGTCCGGCTGATCCTTTTGATCTCCCCCGTATTGATCAGATCATTGATGCTACAGTGGGTTGTGAGCGTTTGAGCTTTTTGGATGCTTACTCTGGTTATCATCAGATCAAGATGGCAGTTAAGGACCAGGAGAAGACAACTTTCATCACTCCCTTTGGAGCCTTCTGTTATGTGTCTATGCCTTTTGGGCTCAAGAGTGCCCAGTCGACTTACCAGCGGTGTGTGCAAAATTGCCTTCATAATCAGATTGAGCGCAATGTTCATGCTTATGTGGATGATATTGTGGTGAAATCCAGGAAGAAGCAAACCCTGATAGATGATTTGAAAGAGACCTTTGATAATCTCCGGGTCTACAAGATGATGCTTAACCCGGCCAAGTGTGTCTTTGGTGTACTGATACGTCTCCAACGTATCTATAGTTTATGAAGTATTCATGCTGTTATTTTATCATTCTTGGATATTTTACAATCATTTTATAGCAACTTTATATCATTTTTTGGGACGAACCTATTGACCCAGCGCCAAGTGCCAGTTGCTGTTTTTTGAATCAATATTAAAACAGAGTCCAAACACCGCGAAACTTTTTGTGGATTTTCTATGGGCCAGAAGACTCCCGATTGGCCAGAGCAGCACCTGGGGGGGGGTGCCCCGAGGGGGGCACAACCCACCAGGGCACGCCAGGGGGGCCTGGCGCGCCCTGGTGGGTTGTGCCCACCTCGGTGACCTCCCGCACCCCCTCTTTGCACTATAAATTCCCAAACATTCTGAAACACTTCGGGGTTAACCTAGATCGGAAGTTCCGCCGCTGCAAGCCTCTGTAGCCACAGAAAACCATTCGGGAGCCTGTTTCGGCACCCTGCCGGAGGGGGAGATCATCACCCGTGGCCATCTTCATCATCCCGGCGGCCACCACGATGAGGAGGGAGTAGTCCACCCTCGGGGTTGAGGGTTTGTACGAGTAGCTATGTGTTTAATCTCTCGCTCTCTCATGATCTATATCATGGGCTTTGTTAATATAGATGGATCATATGATGTTTCTCCCCTCTATACTCTTGTTGTGATGAATTGAATCTTTACCCTTTGAAGTTTTGTCATGTCAGATTGAATATTCAGATTTGAGAACACATGATGTATGTCTTGTGGTATGAATACTTGAGGTGACAATGGGGCATCTTATTGATTCACTTGATATACATTATGGCACTCAACTTGCAGATTCCCGCGGTGATATTGGGGTAATCTATGCATAAGGGTTGATGCATGTTTTTATTATCTTTTCTTCGATAGAAACTTTGGGGTCTCCTTGTAGTTCTTTGTCTGGATTGAGTATTATGAATATGAATTTGCTTTGGTGTTATTGTAGTACGAACTCTAGGATAGATCAAATGGAAACAATAGCTTTGTGTTATTTTAGTACGAACTCTTGATAGATCAAACGGAAAGAATAGTTTTTAGGTGGTTTCGTACCCTACCAACAATTTCTATCTTTTGTTCTCCGCTAATAGGAACACGGCAGTGATTCTTTATTGCACTTTGAGGGATAATCATATGATCCAACTATGTTAGCATTGTTGAGAGGTTTCACTAGTGAAAGTACGGACCCTAGGCCTTGTTTTCAAGCATTCTAATACCATTTTTGTGCCTGTTTACTATTTGCTACCTTGCTGTTTTTATTTATTCAGATTATAAAAATATATTTCTACCATCAATATTAGACTTTTATCACCATCTCTTCGCCCAACTAGTGCACCTATACAATTTGCCATTGTATTGGGTGTGTTGGGGACACAAGAGATTTCTTGTATTTGGTTGCAGGGTCATTTGAGAGAGACCATCTTCATCCTACACCTCTCACGGATTGATAAACCTTAGGTCATCCACTTGAGGGAAAATTGCTACTGTCCTACAAAACTCTGCGCTTGGAGGCCCAACACGCGTCTACATGAATAAAGTTGCATAGTAGAAATCAAGCTCTTTTCTCGCGCCGTTGCCGGGGAGGTGAGTGCTTGAAGGTATATCTTTAGATCTTGTAACTAAATCTTTTAGTTTCTTGTTTTATCACTAGTTTGGTTCATAAAAGAAAACTACAAAAAATGGAATTTATGTTGCATCATATTATTGATCACCTTTAAAAAATCTTTCTTGAAAATGATGGTTCGGAAAATTGTGCTCAATTGTTAGAAGAAGAAGTCAATAAAATGCTTAGCACAAAATATTTGAATGATGAGCATGATTGCAATGTTGTTAGTGTGAATTCTTTGAATATCCAGAATGCTAATGATTATTGCACTAGTCATGAGAAAAATATTTCTTATGATCATGTCAATTTTTGCGGAGTGAATTGGGAGTGCAATTGCACACCAAAAAGGGAAGATAGATTTTGTAAGAAGCATAAATATTTAGAAACAAAAAATTTGCAAGAGAAGCTAGATGATTGTGCTGAAAGATTTAATTTTTCGCCTTCCTTGTGAACTTTGCAATGAACATGGTTATTTAAATCTCCAATGCAAGTTCTTTCATGATCAAACCGTGTCCAAAAATGGTGATAACTTGATTACCCTTTAGAATCATAAAGAGCTTAGTCTTCTTTTGAGGCATGAAGAAATGAAATGTATAACTGAGGGTATTCCAAAATTTAAACTTGAGAGATTTCTTGATTTTGATCTAGAGGAAATTTATATGTTTTGTATGGTAAATTGCATTGAGAATCCTTATATTGCTAACTATCTAAAGACAAGGAAACAAATAGAATATGAAGAGAGTACTAATGAAAGGGAAAACGTTTCCCAAAACCCTCCTAGTGTTTATTATGATGAATCAGATAACGAGGTGGAGCTTCCTATCCAATCAATCTCTTCAACAAGAAGCTTGAAAAATTAATTAAACCCACACATGATGTGCTGAAGAAGAAGAAAAGAAGAAAGAATAAAGGTAAAAAGGTATCTCTCCCATATAATGTTGCTCCTATCACCATTGTGCCTCATGAAAGTGAATCAAATATGTTGATGGAGGATGATGATATTGAGTATGATTTTGTGATACCTACTACTTTTTGTAACGACTATGATTGGGAAGATAACGATACCCTTATGATTTTGAAAATCTTTTTAGCACTTGCTTGGAAGAATATGATAATAATGTTTGCTATACTATTGGTGCCATTCATGCTATTGGTAAGAATGATTGTGATGATATGCAAAACCACAATCTTGGGGATGCTATGTTTGATGAGCATGATATGTTTGAAGACTTATTTGCTGGAAATAATGCTTGTCCTAAGCTTGGGGATTGATACGTCTCCAACGTATATAATTTTTTATTGTTCGATGCTATTATATTATCTATTTTGTATGTTTAATGGGCTTTATTATGCACTTTTATATTATTTTTGGGACTAACCTATTAACCGAAAGCCCAGTGCAAATTGCTCTTTTTTTGCCAATTTCAGTGTTTCGCAGAAAAGGAATATCAAACGGAATCCAAACGGAATGAAACCTCCGCCAGGATTGTTTTTGGAACAAACGCAATCCAGGAGACTTGGAGTGGACGTCAAGGAAGCAACGAGGCGACCACGAGGTAGGAGGGCGCGCCCAGGGGGTAGGCGCGCCCCCACCCTAGTGGGCCCCTCGTGGCTCCACCGACCTACTTCTTTCACCTATATATACTCATATACCCTGAAAACATCCAGGAGCACCACGAAACCCTATTTCCACCGCCACAACCTTCTGTACATGTGAGATCCCATCTTGGGGCCTTTTCCGGCGCTCTGCCAGAGGGGGAATCGATCACGGAGGGCTTCTACATCAACACCATGGCCTCTCCGATGATGCGTGAGTAGTTGACCACAGACCTTCAGGTCCATAGTTATTAGCTAGATGGCTTATTCTCTCTCTTTGGATCTCAATACAAAGTTCTCCTCGATTCTCTTAGAGATCTATTCGATGTAACTCTTTTTGCGGTGTGTTTGCCGAGATCCAATGAATTGTGGGTTTATGAACTTGATTACCTATGAATATTATTTGATTCTTCTCTGAATTCTTATATGCATGACTTGATATCTTTGCAAGTCTCTTCGAATTATCGGTTTAGTTTGGCCTACTAGATTGATGTTTCTTGCAATGGGAGAAGTGCTTAGCTTTGGGTTCAATCTTGCGGTGTCCTTTCCCAGTGACAGCAGGGGCAGGAAGGCACGTATTGTATTGTTGCCATCGAGGATAAAAAGATGGGGTTTATATCATATTGCTTGAGTTTATCCCTCTACATCGTGTCATCTTGCCTAATGCGTTACTCCGTTCTTATGAACTTAATACTCTAAATGCATGCTGGATAGCGGTCGGTGTGTGGAGTAATAGTATCAGATGCAGAATCGTTTCGGTCTACTTGACACGGACGTGATGCCTATATTCATGATCATTGCCTTAGATATCATCATAACTATGCACTATTCTATCAATTGCTCGGCAGTAATTTGTTCACCCACCGTAATACATGCTATCTTGAGAGAAGCCACTAGTGAAACCTATGGCCCCCGGGTCTACTTTACATCATATCAGTTTTCAATCTACAATTCTAGTTTACTATTTATCTTGCAATCTTTATCTATACCACAAAAATACCAAAAATATTTATCTTATTATGTTTATAAGATCTCACTTTTGCAAGTGGCCGTGAAGGGATTGACAACCCCTTTATCGTGTTGGTTGCAAGTTTCTTATTTGTTTGTGCAGGTACGAGGGACTTGCGTGTAGTCTCCTACTGGATTGTTACCTTGGTTCTCAAAAAACTGAGGGAAAACTTACGCTACTTTGCTGCATCACCCTTTCCTCTTCAAGGGAAAACCAACGCATGCTCAAGAGGCAGCAAGAAGGATTTCTGGCGCCGTTGTCGGGGAGATCTACACACAAGTCAAGACATACCAAGTACCCATCACAAACTCTTATCCCTCGCATTATATTATTTTCCATTTGCCTCTCGTTTTCCTCTCCCCCACTTCACCTTTGCCGTTTTATTCGCCCTTTTTCGTTCGTCTCTTTTTGCTTGCTTCTTCTGTGCTTGCTTCTTCTGTGCTTGCTTGTTGGATTGATTGATTGTCATGATGGCTCAAGATAATACTAAATTGTGTGACTTTTCCAATACCAACAATAATGATTTTATTAGCACTCCAATTGCTCCTATTACCGATGCTGAATCTTGTGAAATTAATGCTGCTTTGTTGAATCTTGTCATGAATATCAATTTTCTGGCCTTGCTAGTGAAGATGCCGCTACCCATCTAAACAACTTCGTTGATTTGTGTGGTATGCAAAAGAAGAAAGATGTGGATAATGATATTGTTAAATTGAAGCTATTTCCATTTTCTCTTAGAGATAGTGCTAAAACTTGGTTCTCTTTTTTGCCTAAAAATAGTATTGATTCTTGGAATAAGTGCAAAGATGCTTTTATCTCGAAGTATTTTCCTCCCGCTAAGATCATCTCTCTTAGAAACGATATTATGAATCTTAAGCAACTTGATCAAGAGCATGTTGCACAATCTTGGGAGAGGATGAAATTAATGATACGTAATTGCCCTACACATGGTTTGAATTTATGGATGATTATACAAAATTTTATGCTGGATTGAATTTTGCTTCTAGAAACCTTTTAGATTCAGCCATGGGAGGCACTTTTATGGAAATCACTTTAGGAGAAGCTACTAAACTCCTAGATAATATTATGGTTAATTATTCTCAATGGCACACCAAAAGATCTACTAGTAAAAAGGTTCATGAGATAGAATAGATTAATGTTTTGAGTGGAAAGATGGATGAACATATGAAATTGTTTGCTAATAAGAGTGTTTCTTCTGATCCTAATGACATGCCTTTGTCCACTTTGATTGAGAATAATAATGAATCTATGGATGTGAATTTTGTTGGTAGGAACAATTTTGGTAACAACGCATATAGAGGAAACTTTAATTCTAGGCCGTTCCCTAGTAATTCCTCTAATAGTTATGGTAATTCCTACAACAACTCTTATGGAAATTTTAATAAGATGCCCTCTGATTTTGAGACTAGTGTTAAAGAATTTATGAACTCGCAAAAGAATTTCAATGCTTTGCTTGAAGAAAAATTGCCTAAGATTGATGAGTTGGCTAGGAACATGGATAGAATTTCTCTTGATGTTGATTCTTTGAAACTTAGATCTATTCCACCTAAGCATGATATCAATGAGTCTCTCAAAGCCTTGAGAATTTCCATTGATGAATGCAAAGAAAGAACCGCTAGGAAGCGTGCTAAAAAAGATTGCTTTGTGAAAGCGTGTTCTTCTAGTTTTCATGATAATAATGATGAAGATCTAAAAGTGATTGATGTGTATCCTATTACATCTTTGTTTTCAAATATGAATCTTCATAAATATGGGACTGGAGATGAGTCAACTTTAGTTAAAAGGCGTCCCAATGATTCGGAGTTTTTAGATCTTGATGTAAAAATTGGTAAAAGTGGGATTGAAGAGGTCAAAACTTCAGGTAGCAATGAACCCACTATTTGGATCTCAAGGAATTTAATTATGATAATTGTTCTTTAATAGATTGTATTTCCTTGTTGCAATCCGTGTTAAATTCTCCTCATGCTTATAGTCAAAATAAAGCTTTTACCGAACATATCGTTGATGCTTTAATGCAATCTTACGAAGAAAAGCTTGAATTAGAAGTTTCTATCCCTAGAAAACTCTATGATGAGTGGGAACCTACTATTAAAATTAAGATTAAAGATCATGAATGCTATGCTTTATGTGATTTGGGTGCTAGTGTTTCCACAATTCCAAAAACTTTGTGTGATGTGCTAGGTTTCCGTGAATTTGATGATTGTTCTTTAAATTTGCATCTTGCGGATTCCACCATTAGGAAACCGATGGGAAGGATTAATTATGTTCTTATTGTTGCAAATAGGAATTATGTGCCCGTAGATTTTATCGTGCTTGATATAGATTGCAATCCTACATGTCCTATTATTCTTGGTAGACCTTTCCTTAGAACGATTGGTGCAATTATTGATATGAAAGAAGAAAATATTAGATTCCAATTTCCATTACGGAAAGGTATGGAACACTTTCCTAGGAAGAAAATTAAATTACCTTATGAATCCATTATGAGAGCCACTTATGGATTGCATACCAAAATGACAATACTTAGATCTATTCTTGTTTTTATGCCTAGCTAGGGGCGTTAAACGATAGCGCTTGTTGGGAGGCAACCCAATTTTATTTTTGTTCCTTGCTTTTTGTTCCTGTTTAGTAATAAATAATTCATCTAGCCTCTGTTTGGATGTTTTTTTATGTTTTAATTAGTGGTTGTGCCAAGTAGAACCAATAGGATCTTCTTGGGTGATAGTTGTTTGATCTTGCTAAAAAGACAGAAACTTTGCGCTCACGAAAATAATTGTTAAAATTCACCACAACGTGATAAATTGCCAATTATTTTTGCAGTAGATCAATATACAAATTATCCCAGTTTTTCTAGTTTTACAGAATTTTTGGAGTTCCATAAGTATTCGAACAAATCAGATTGCTGCAGACTGTTCTATTTTTCGTGTGTTGTTTGCTTATTTTGATGAATCTATGGCTAGTATCAGGGGGTATGAACCATGGAGAAGTTGGAATACAGTAGGTTTAACACCAATATAAATAAAGAATGAGTTCATTACAGTACCTTAAGATGGTGGTTTGTTTTCTTATACTAACGGAGCTCATGAGATTTTCTGTTGAGTTTTGTGTTGTGAAGTTTTCAAGTTTCTGGGTAAAGATTTGATGGATTATGGAATAAGGAGTGGAAAGAGCCTAAGCTTGGGGATGCCTGGGCACCCCAAGGTAAAATTCAAGGACAACCAAAACCCTAAGCTTGGGGATGCCCCAGAAGGCATCCCCTCTTTCGTCTTCGTCTATCGGTGACTTTACTTGAGGCTATATTTTTATTCACCACATGATATGTGTTTTGCTTGGAGTGTCTTGTATGATTTGAGTCTTTAATTTTTAGTTTACCACAATCATCCTTGCTGTACACACCTTTTGAGAGAGACACACATGAATCAGAATTTATTAGAATACTCTATGTGCTTCACTTATATCTTTTGAGCTAGATAATTTTGCTCTAGTGCTTCACTTATATTTTTAGAGCACGGTGGTGGTTTTATTTTATAGAAATTATTGATCTCTCATGCTTCACTTTATTATTTTGAGAGTCTTTTAGAACAGCATGGTAATTTGCTTTGGCTATAAAATTAGTCCTAATATGATAGGCATTCAAGATGGGTATGATAAAAACTTTCATATAGAGTGCATTAAATACTATGATAAATTTGATACTTGATAATGGTTTTGAGATATAAAGGGGGTAATGTTAGAGTCATGCTAGTTGGGTAATTGTGAAATTGAGAAATACTTGTGTTAAAGTTGGCAAGTCCCGTAGCATGCATGTATGGTAAACGTTGCGTGACAAATTTGAAGCATGGGATATTCTTTGAGTGCTTTCCTTATGAGTGGCGGTCGGGGACGAGCGATGGTCTTTTCCTACCAATCTATCCCTCTAGGGGCATGCGTAGTAGTACTTTGCTTCGAGGGCTAACAGACTTTTGCAATAAGTATATAGTTCTTTATGACTAATGTGAGTCCATGGATCATACGCACTCTTACCTTTCCGCAATTTGCTAGCCTCTACGTACCGTGCATTGCCCTTTCTCACCTTGAGAGTTGGTGCAAACTTAGCCGGTGCATCCAAACCCCGTGATACGATACGCTCTATCACACATAAGCCTCCTTATATCTTCCTCAAAACAGCCACCATACCTACCTATTATGGTATTTCCATAGCCATTCCGAGATATATTGCCATGCAACTTTCCACCGTTCAGTTTATTATGACACGCTCCATCATTGTCATATTGCTTTGCATGATCATGTAGTTGACATCGTATTTGTGGCAAAGCCACTTTCATAATTCTTTCATACATGTCGCTCTTGATTCATCGCATATCCCGGTACACCGCCGGAGGCATTCACATAGAGTCATATTTTTGTTCTAGTATCGAGTTGTAACATTGAGTTATGAGTAAATAAAAGTGTGATGATCATCATTATTAGAGCATTGTCCCATGTGAGGAAAGACTATAAAAATAAAAAAAGAGGCCAAAGAAGCCCAAATAAAAAAAGAGGCCAAAGAAGCCCAAACAAAAAAATGAGAGAAAAAGAGAGAAGGGACAATGTTACTATCCTTTTTCCACACTTGTGCTTCAAAATAGCACCATGATCTTCATGATAGAGAGTCTCTTGTTTTGTCACTTTCATATACTAGTGGGAATTTTTCATTATAGAACCTGGCTTGTATATTCCAACGACGGGCTTCCTCAAATGCCGTAGGTCTTCGTGAGTAAGCAAGTTGGATGCACACCCACTTACTTTTTGAGCTTTCATACACTTATAGCTCTAGTGCATCCGTTGCATGGCAATCCCTACTCCTCGCATTGACATCAATTGATGGGCATCTCCATAGCCCGTTGATTAGCCGCATCAATGCGAGGCTTTTTTTGTCTTCTCTCATAACCCCCATCATCATATGCTATTCCACCTATAGTGCTATATCCATGGCTTGCGCTCATGTATTGCGTAAGTGTTGAAAAGGCTGAAGCGCGTTAAAAAGTATGAACCAATTGCTCGGCTTGTCATCGGGGTTATGCATAATGGGAGCATTTTGTGTGACGAAAATTAAGCATGGCCAAACTATATGATTTTGTAGGGATGAGCTTTCTTTGGCTATGTTATTTTGATAAGACATAATTGCTTGGCTAGTATGCTTGAAGTATTACTATTTTTATGTCAATATTGAACTTTTATCTTGAATCTTTTGAATCTGAACATTCATGCCACAATAAAGAGCATTACATTGAAAATTATGTTAGGTAGCATTCCACATCAAAAATTCTGTTTTTATCATTTACCTACTTGACGACGAGCAGTAATTAAGCTTGGGGATGCTTGATACGTCTCCAACGTATCTATAATTTTTTATTGTTCCATGCTATTATATTATCTGTTTTGGATGTTTAATGGGCTTTATTATGCACTTTTATATTATTTTTGGGACTAACCTATTAACCGAAAGCCCAGTGCAAATTGCTATTTATTTTGCCTATTTCAGTGTTTCGCAGAAAGGAATATCAAACGGAATCCAAACGGGATGAAACCTTCGCGAGGATCATTTTTGGAACAAACGCAATCCAGGAGAATTGGAGTGGACGTCAAGGAAGCAACGAGGCGGCCACGAGGTAGGAGGGCGTGCCGGGGGGGGGGGGGGGTAGGCACGCCCCCACCCTCGTGAGCCCCTCGTGGCTCCACCGACCTACTTCTCTCGCCTATATATACTCCTATACCCTGAAAACATCCAGGAGCACCACGAAACCCTATTTCTGTAACATCCCAAATTTTCAATTTGGTATGTTATACATAGATCATCATTGCATATCATGTTTTATTGCATTTTGACAAATCCTCGATAAATCCTAAGCAACTCAAGGACCCTCAGAGAGAGTTGGGGATTTTCTCGAATTTTCATATTTGATTTTCATCAAATAATGAGACGAGGATTTTGGTTTTAATTATTTTCTCTCCAGAAAATATTTCATTTTAAAAATAAACGAGAGGAGAAAATATGACTTCTCCAAAACAATTGAAATACTGGAGGAAAAATGTTAAAATCATTTATTGGAATTTATTTGCAATTTTTATTGCATTAAAATATTGCATGTTTTCAAAATATTTATTTTGTGTTAAAAAAATGTTCACGCAATTCTAGATGTTTTAACTAGACGGGGAAAATTTATTTTATATTTTGCTGACTTTTATTTATTTTTCTGTGAATTATTTTCCGCGGAACGTTTCAAAAAAAAAACGCGCGCGCCCGCTGGGCCAAGCCCAGCTGAGCGCCAGGCCGCCGGCCCACCCCGCGCCTCTCTCCTCTCCGTGCACGGGACGCCGCCGCGCCGCCGTGTCCGCCATGGACACGGGAGTCCGAGCCGCCGGAGCTTGCCCCCTCCTCCAAGCCTCGCGCCGCCCCCCCTTTATATACCCCGCAAACCCCCCTCTTCTCTCATCTCGCCGCCGCCGCCGTACTTGCCCGCCGCCGCCGCCCGCACGGGAGCTGCCGCCGCCGCCGGTTGCCGCCGCCCCTCGCCCCCCCGAGCCCGCACCCCGCGCCCATCGCCGCCCCTCGCCCCGAGCCGCCGGAGCCCCAGCCCCGACGAGGTACTGCCCCGTTCGTTTTGCCGGTTTTCAAAAAAAAAACCATTTGTTTAAAAAAAAACCTAGATTGTTTTTTTTCGGTTTTATTATTTTGCGAGCGTTCACCGAACTGTTGGTTTTAACGAACGCGTTCGTCGGTTTTTCTCTGTTAACGAACGTCCGTTCTTTAACCGTTCGTCCGTTTTTTCTTTTTCGTCGGATTTTTCTGCGATTATCTCAGATTCGATTTCTTATCGAATCTTCGTTTCTGTTTAACTTCTCGCTCGTTTATCGGAATCAGGCGATTCAAGCGCCTAGAGTTTCGTCTCGAAATTCTCTTTCCGTTTAACCTACTGAAACAAGTTTTTGCTACAGTAAAATTTGACCTAGATCCAGATTAGTAAACGAAGCTTCTTTCTTTCGCCGTTTGACTTTCGAGTTGATTCTTTTTGCAAACCGGAGTTCTTAAGTTGAACTTTCTGGTTGGATCTTTCATTCGAGTTTTACCTGTGCATTAGATGAGTACTGATTGTATGCTTGTTTGTTTGCGATAGAGTACCCGGAGTGTGCTGCTTGTTACTTCGAATCGCTAGGTTTTGCGGATCATCAGCAAGGCAAGTAACACTTTGATCATACTTTCCATACCCAGTTTTTATTGCATTAGATCTATTCCTCAAACAATTGCATGATTAGGATCTAATTAAATTGTGGGTATTGGGAAGTAGTTGAGGTAGTACCTATTACCTGTCCTTCTTATCAAACCCTTGGGAGTTACTTCTACGTTGCTATTATTATTGCCATGCTATGCTCGTAGACGTGGATTGGGTTTGAGAGATATTCATGACAGATGTGAGATGTTTATTAATGGTTCAACTTAAGGTGGCAACTAAAACTCACATCTGGGTGGATTGAGGCACCTGGAGAACCCAGTGTTGTCTGATTTTATAAGGTCCGCCACCCAAGCTCAAAGGGATCATAAAATTGTTCATGCTAGAAACTTCCGTGTGCAGCCACAAGCTATTATGGGCTCTAGCATAGTTGAGTAGGTTACATGATCTCTTGAAGAGGTGGGCTAGCAGATGTAGGGGAAAGTAGGTGTACCAGTCCATCCAGAGTAAAGAGTGATTGTTTCTGAAAGACTGTGTCTCGGTCATCCGTTTCTCAAACACCATGCAGTGCGAGAAATAAAACGGAGGCGATCGAGTCTTGTGGGGAAAAGTGCGCAAACCTCTGCAGAGTGTACAAACTAATCATGGTTAGCCGTGTCCCCGGTTATGGACAACTTGAGTATCTAGTACCTGGATTATCATTTGAATCTCATCACCATGTTACTTTTAATTAATTTTGTTGGGTTAATGATGACACTTAATTGGGATTGAGTTGGAGGTACCTTCTCAATGTTTCACAACCACCATGATAGTTAAATAAAATTTATTCCTTTGAAGTAGGATAAAATTGGCTTTTCGCAAAATTGTAACCGTAGAGCTTTCCACCAACCATATATGCATGTAGTATAGCATTATTACTGTTCATTACTCTCTATGTGTTACTCTGCCAGCATATTCTATGTGCTGACCCGTTTTCGGGCTGCAACGTTTCATGTTGCAGACTTTTCAGACGACGAGTAAGGTGCCTTAGGTCGTGGTCTTATACTCAGTGATGCCGCTGGAGTTGATGGACTCACTTATCTTCCAAGTCTTCCGCTGTTATCGTTTTAGATGGCCTTAAGCCATGTTTATCATACTTAATCTCTTTGGAGATATTCGATGTAATAAGTGTGTGATTGCTACTCTGTTATAAATCCTCCATTTGTACTGTGCGTGTCAGCATTACTGATCCAGGGATGACACTGGTGCACAGCAGCACAGACCATTTGAGGTCTGGTCGCTACAATTTCCACCGCCGCAACCTTCTGTACCCATGAGATCCCATCTTGGGGCCTTTCCCGGCGCTCTGCCGGAGGGGGAATCGATCACAGAGGGCTTCTACATCAACACCATGGCCTCTCCGATGATGCGTGAGTAGTTTACCACAGACCTTCGGGTCCATAGTTATTAGCTAGATGGCTTCTTCTCTCTCTTTGGATCTCAATACAAAGTTCTCCTCGATTCTCTTGGAGATCTATTCGATGTAACTCTTTTTGTGGTGTGTTTGCCGAGATCCGATGAATTGTGGGTTTATGAACTTGATTATCTATGAATATTATTTGATTCTTCTCTGAATTCTTATATGCATGATTTGATATCTTTGCAAGTCTCTTCGAATTATTGGTTTAGTTTGGCCTACTAGGCTGATCTTTCTTGCAATGGGAGAAGTGCTTATCTTTGGGTTCAATCTTGCGGTGTCCTTTCCCAGTGACAGCAGGGGCACCAAGGCACGTATTGTATTGTTGCCATCGAGGATAAAAAGATGGGGTTTACATCATATTGCTTGAGTTTATCCCTCTACATCATGTCATCTTGCCTAATGCGTTACTCCGTTCTTATGAACTTAATACTCTAGATGCATGCTGGATAGCGGTCGATGTGTGGAGTAATAGTAGTAGATGCAGAATCGTTTCGGTCTACTTAACACGGACGTGATGCCTATATTCATGATCATTGCCTTATATATCATCATAACTATGCACTATTCTATCAATTGCTCGGCAGTAATTTATTCACCCACCGTAATACATGATATCTTGAGAGAAGCCACTAGTGAAACCTATGGCCCCTGAGTCTACTTTACATCATATAAGTTTTCAATCTACAATTCTAGTTTACTATTTATCTTGCAATCTTTATCTATACCACAAAAATATCAAAAATATTTATCTTATTATCTTTATCGGATCTCACTTTTGCAAGTGGCCGTGAAGGGATTGACAACCCCTTTATCGCGTTGGTTGCAAGGTTCTTATTTGTTTGTGCAGGTACGAGGGACTTACGTGTAGTCTCCTACTGGATTGATACCTTGGTTCTCAAAAACTAAGGGAAATACTTACGCTACTTTGCTGCATCACCCTTTCCTCTTCAAGGGAAAACCAACGCATGATCAAGAGGTAGCAGGGATGCTTTGCTTAATGAATATTATCCTTTGGTTCCTTTTACTTTCGATAAGAAAATTTATTATGATGATATCATGCCTCCTATTTATGATGATTACATTGATGAAAGTGGGTTTGGAAGAGTGTCAACTTTAGGTAGTAGTGATCCCACTATTTTGGAGGGTGTTGAATCTTATTGAAATATTGATGAAAGTGGATTTGGAGAGGTCATGACTTTATTTAGTGATACATCCACTTTTTTGGAAGAGGTTTCAATTGACTATGACAATAAAGTTGCTATCTATGATGATTATTATGATGACATGTATGCCATAAAGAGTAATAATTTTTCTATGCTTGTGCATCATGAAAAGAGTGCTGTATGTGATAGTTATATTGTTGAATCAATTCATGATGCCTCTGAAAATTATTATGAGAAAGGAACTTATGCCCTTACATATCTCAATAATATCAAGTTTCTTCTCTATGTGTTGATTGTTTTGAAGTTACACTTGTTTTGCCTTCCTATGCTAGTTGATTCTTGTTCCCATAAGTTGTTTGCTCACAAAATCCCTATGCATAGAAAGTGTGTTAGACCTACATGTGCTAGTCATATGCTTCATGATGCTCTCTTTATGTTTCAGTTCTTATCTTTTATGCGAGCATCATTGAAATCATCATGCCTAGCTTAAAAGGCATAAAAGAAAAGCGCTTGTTGGGAGAAAACCCAGCACTTTTACCTACTATTTTTGTGTGTTCACATTATTATGCTACTGTAGTAATCATGTTTTATAGCTTTTGTTTCAATAAAGTGCCAAGTAAAGCCTTGGGGATCATGTTGGGTGATAGTTGATTTGATCTTGCTGAAAACAAAAACTTTTGCGCTCACAAAAATAATTCTAATTTTTAACAGAAGGGTGCTTTTGAGTTGATTCTTTTTGAAGAAGATTAATATACAAATTTATCATGTGGTCCTAAATTTCCAGAATTTTTGGAGTAGCAGAAGTATGGTTTGAGTACAAATCACTACAGACTGTTCTGTTTTTGACAGATTGTGTTTTCAATGCATAGTTTGCTTGCCTTCTAGTTTCTATGGCTTATATTGCTCAATATAAATTGTAGAAATGATATGATATAGTAGGCATTGTGTGAGAACAATTATGAATCTTGTCTTTGACAGTACCAAAAGTGGAATGGTTTGCTCTTTATCATACTAACCTATCTCACAAAGTCCCGTTAAGTTTTGTGTGATTGAAGTTTTCAAGTTTTGGGTGATATGTCGATATGAGGAGAATAAGGAGTGATAAGACCCTAATCTTGGGGGTGCCCAAGGTACCCCCTAGGTAATATCCAAGGAAGATCCAAGCAACTAAGCTTGGGGATGCCCCGGAAGGCATCCCCTCTTTTGTCTCCAACAATATCGGTAACCTCACTTGGAGCTATGTTTTCATTCATCACATGATATGTGTTTTGCTTGGAGCATCAATTTATTTTGTTAGAATTTGCTTTCTGTTATTTATAATAATGTTTTGCTTCTTTTATTTCAATAAAAGTGGCATTGATAGCCTTTGCCATGCTTATTTTACAAGTATACATGTTGCTGTTTGAAAACAGAAAGTTTACCGCTGTTGCAAAAATTCCCTAGAAAAGTCAGTATGTGATAAAATGTTGAAACTTTTTTCATATTAAGCTTTGATAAATTTTCTAAAGTGTGGTAAATTTTCATAATGTTTGGAGTTGAATAAGTATTGATACTCTCGCATTCTTAACATACTGTACTGTTTTGGCAGATTGCTGTTATGTTTGCATTGTTTGCATATGTTTGCTTGTTTAATGATTCTATTTGAGGATAGGAGTATTACATATGCAGAGGAATTTAGTATGCAATGTTGAATAATAATTTTAGTGATTTTCTGCAGTAGAGAATGATAAGGTTTTTGCATTGGTTTATACTAACTTATCTCACGAGTTCTTGTTGTGTTTTGTGTGGATGAAGTTTTTAAGATTTAGGGAAACCGTGATATAAAAGGAATTAAGGAGACACGAAAGCTCAAGCTTGGGGATGCCCAAGGCACTCCAAGATAATATTTAAAGAGGTCTCAAGCATCTAAGCTTGGGGATGCCCCGGTAGGCATCCCACCTTTCTTCTTCAAGAATTATCGGTTAGTGTCGGTTGAGCCTAAGTTTTTGCTTCTTCACATGATATGAGATATTCTTAGAATGTCATTTTATTTTGTTTTTGCTTGCTGTTTTAATAAAATACTTAGATCTGAAAGTTTTTAAATAAAATAGAGCCCTCAAATAGTTTCCAGGGAGGCTAAGTAAGCGGCACACACTTCCCGTTAATGAAGCTCTTTTCTATGTCATTTACTCTTGTGCTTCACTTATATCCTATGAGTAAATTGTTGAATAAATTGAATGTCATGAAGTTAAAATCATATCATGCCTAGTGGTAGCTTCACTTTGGGTTTAGAAAGTGAAATCTTTTGAGGCTTGACAATCACAATATTGGTCATACAAGCAATTCACGAATAATTAGTATAAGGAAGAGAACCTTCACATGCAAATACACTTTCATGGAAATATTTTGTGATTGTGAGCCCCCATCAAAATATTATATGCCAAAATTGTTGACGTTCGACAAGGAAGACAACATAATGATTTTTTTGTTCATATTCACATAGAAGTTATATTGTCATAGATCCTTCAACATGTGGTGCTTGCCCAGCATCTTTGCTAGCCAAAAATTCCGCACCAAGTAGAGATACTACTTGTGCATCCAAAAACCCTTAAACCCAAATCTTATTTTCAAGAGTCCACCATACCTACCTAGGGATTGAATAAAATTCTTCAAGTAAGTTGTCATTGGTGCAAAAAGGCAATAAAAATTGCTTCTAAATGTGTTAGATCATTTAGTGTAAGAGAAAATTGAGCGTTGTACGAACTTGTGATGGCAAAGAATAAAAGCGCCAGACTGCATAATAAAGGTTGCTATCATAAGAGGCAATATAACATGATGTTATTTTGCACTAAGGGGTTGAGCATACAAACAAATAAGTCCATGGCAACCTCTGCTTCCCTCTGCGAAGGGCCTATCTTTATTTTTCAGTATTTACTTTTATGCAAAGAGTCAAAGTTTTTCTCTCAATTCCTTTTTATTTTTCTCCTTTGGCAAGCATCATGTGGTGAGGAAAGATCTAGGCACATATGTGTAGTTGAATATGGGTGGCATGAGTTATTATTGTTGACATCACCCTTGTGGTGAATACGTTGGGAAGAAAAACAATAAGCCCCTATCTTTCTATGTGTCCGGTTGAAACGTTTTGCTCATGTGTACGCGGTGAGTGTTAGCAATCATAGAAGACTATATGATGGTTGAGTATGTGGAGCTCTTACTTAAACTCTATTGAATAAGTTGAATTGCAATTGCTTGGTGACTAAGCACATAGGTTGTTGGGTTTCAAGAGAATTCATTGTTTGAACCTTAACATGTGAATTGGTTGCCACTATAACATGAGAAGTTTTATGAGAAATAATTGCTGTTATGATGCTAGGAAAAGTGATTGAAATTATCATTGATCAAACTTATGCACTTTGCTAGCATTCACACTTCATAAATTATTTCTTTTATCATTTACCTACTCGAGGACGAGTAGGAATTAAGCTTGGGGATGCTGATACGTCTCCAACGTATCTATAATTTATGAAGTATTCATGCTGTTATTTTATCATTCTTGGATGTTTTACAATCATTTTATAGCAACTTTGTATCATTTTTTGGGACTAACCTATTGACCCAATGCCAAGTGCCAGTTGCTGTTTTTTGCTTGTTTTTTACATCAGAGGAAATCAATATTAAAACGGAGTCCAAACACTGTGAAACTTTTTGTGGATTTTTTATGGGCCAGAAGACTCCCGATGGGCCAGAGCAGCACCTAGGGGGTGCCCCGAGGGGGCACAACCTACCAGGGCGCGCCAGGCCCCCTGGCGCGCCTAGGTGGGTTGTGCCCACCTCGGTGGCCTCCCGCACCCCCTCTTTGCACTATAAATTCCCAAATATTCCGAAACCCTTCGGGGTTAACCTAGATCGAAAGTTTCGCTACCGCAAGCCTCTGTAGACACCGAAAACCAATTTGGAGCCCGTTCCGGCACCCTCCCGGAGGGGGAGATCATCACCGGTGGCCATCTTCATCATCCCGGCGGCCACCACGATGAGGAGGGAGTAGTCCACCCTCGGGGCTGAGGGTTTGTACCAGTAGCTATGTGTTTAATCTCTCTCTCATGATCTATATCATGGGCTTTGTTAATATAGATGGATCATATGATGTTTCTCCCCTCTATACTCTTGTTGTGATGAATTGAATCTTTACCCTTTGAAGTTTTGTCATGTCGGATTGAATATTCAGATTTGAGAACACATGATGTATGTCTTGTGGCATGAATACTTGAGGTGACAATGGGGCATCATATTGATTCACTTGATATACGTTATGGCACTCAACTTGCGGATTCCTACGGTGATATTGGGGTAATCTATGCATAAGGGTTGATGCACGTTTTTATTATCTTTTCTTCGATAGAAACTTTGGGGTCTCCTTGTAGTTCTTTGTGTGGATTGAGTATTATGAATATGAATTTGTTTGGCGTTATTTTAGTATAAACTGTATGATAGATCGAACGGAAAGAATAGCTTTGTGTTATTTTAGTACGAACTCTTGAATAGATCGAACGAAAAGGATAGCTTTGAGGTGGTTTCTTACCGTACAAACAATTTCTATGTTTTGTTCTCCGCTAATAGGAACTCGAGAGTGATTCTTTATTGCACTTTGAGGGATAATCATATGATCCAACTATGTTAGCATTGTTGAGAGGTTGCACTAGTGAAATTACGGACCCTAGGCCTTGTTTTCAAGCATTGCAATACCGTTTTTGTGCCCATTTACTATTTGCTACCTTGCTGTTTTTATTTATTCAGATTATAAAAATATATTTCTACCATCAATATTACACTTTTATCACCATCTCTTCGCCGAACTAGTGCACCTATACAATTTGCCATTGTATTGGGTGTGTTGGGGACACAAGAGATTTCTTGTATTTTGTTGCAGGGTCGTTTGAGAGAGACCATCTTCATCCTACACCTCTCACGGATTGATAGACCTTAGGTCATCCACTTGAGGGAAAATTGCTACTGTCCTAAAAACTTCTGCGCTTGGAGGTCCAACACAAAGCTCTTGGGCTTTCTGGTTTCTGAACGGGGTATTGATGCTAACCCAGAGAAAATAAAGGCTATCACTTCCCTGGCTAAACCAGCCTGTATTAATGATGTTCAGCGTCTGGCGGGTCGTATTGCGGCCTTAAGCCGGTTCATAAGCCGGTTGGGTGAAAAGGCTATCCCTCTATACCAGATGATGAAGAAAACAGATCACTTTGTCTGGAGTGAGGCCGCTGATCAGGCGTTTGAAGCCTTGAAGAAACAGTTAGCTGAGCCGCCTATCCTTGTTGCTCCTATTGATAAGGAGACCTTGTTGTTATATGTGGCGGCCAATTGCCGAGCTGTCAGCGTGGCAATCGTTGTAGAAAGGAAAGAATCAGGCAAGGAGTATCCGGTTCAGCGGCCGATTTATTACATCAGTGAGGTGCTCATTGAGTCCAAGCAGAGGTATCCACACTGGCAGAAGCTAGTATATGGGGTGTTCATGGCCAGTCGAAAGCTCAAGCAATATTTCCTTGGTCATCCCATCACTGTGGTTAGTCCTGCTCCCTTAGGGGGTATTATTCAAAATAGAGAGGCCACAGGTCGGGTAGCCAAGTGGGCCATTGAGCTTGGACCCCATGGTTTAAAGTATATGCCTCACACAGCCATCAAGTATCAAGCACCTGTGGATTTTATCAATGATTGGACCAAGCTGCAGATGCCTGAGGAGAAGCCGGATATCACATATTGGACTATTCACTTCGATGGATCCAGGCAATTCGAAGGCTCAGGGGCTGGAGTTATTTTGACTTCCCCACGAGGTGATAAATTTTGTTATGTTTTAAGGTTGATGTTCCCTTGTACTAACAATGCAGCTGAGTATGAAGCCTTACTCCATGGTCTTCGGATGGCTAAGGAGATGAATCTAAGCTGGGTGAGGTGTTTTGGTGACTCAGATTTTGTGGCTCGGCAAGTTTCAGGCACTTGGGATTCTAAGGATCCGCTCATGGCGGCTTACCGCCGTGAGGTTGATGCTATTGCACTACAAAAAAAATACACTTCTGTGATGATACGTGTTTGTCATACTAGGTCACGTTTTCTGTCATGCATGTACATCCATGACAATTTTATGATAGAATCAAGATAGTCATACCTGTGCTGTCGTAGAAGTGTTCCATGACATTACCAAAATCATCATCACAGAAGTGTCCACTTCCATGACGATAAATCGCGCGTCATAGAAGTGCTTTCATCAAGGGTGACCGACACGTGGCATCGACCGTAACGGGTCACCGTTAAGCTATCGGGTCCGGTTTTGGATCCGATAACCCGTTAACAGCCCGGACCAAAGGGGATTTTCCACGTGTAAAATTCTCATTGGCCGGAGGAACACATGTTTGCTCCTCGGTGGGCCAGATGTCGTCCGTCCATTGGGGGAGACATGCCTGTGATACGTCGACACGTGGTAGGGCCCAACAAAGGCCCATATAGTTTAAAAAGGCTGGCCCAGTCAAAGGCCTGCAGTACTTACTCAGGTACTAGTGGGCCAGCCCAATAACGGCCTGTTTAATAAAGGCCCATTTACGGCCCGAAGCCAGATCTGGCCCGTTAATTGTTCGCCGAATATTTGGGCCCAATTATGGCCTAGTGACTTTCGGCCTGTTAGAGGCCCAATGTAGACATGGGCCCATTTTCAGCCCGGTGTGTCTTTTGGCCTGGGAATGGCCCATGCTGCCCATGGGCTATATATGGTCCAACGCGACATCCGACCCACTAACGGCCTGTGATAAAGGTGGCAACAGTTCAGCACAACGTGACTTTGGGCCTGTTAAAGGCCTGTCGTATAATTCGGCCCGTTGATGCCTGTACTAAGCTTTCGGCCTCTTAAAGGCCCATGATATTAGTGGGCCAACTAAGGACCAAGATATGTTTCGGCCTGGTAACAGCCCGTCATATAACTGTGCCAAAAAAGACCCGATCTACATTTCAGCCTGCTGAAGGCCCGTCGACGACTAGCGAAAATTAAGGCCCAACATGAATTTCGGCCTGGTAAAGGCCCATGCTTTCTTCTGGGCCGTAACAGGCCAGTAGAATATTCAACCTATTAATGGCCCAACGCTACATGGGCCAAACTAAGCGCTGGGTCCACAAAAGGCCCAACTAAAATTTGGGCCGAATATAGGCCGGAGTAAGTTGTGGGCCTGGCGCAAAGTGTGAAGGCCCCAATGGCCATTCGGGCCCAAGAAAGATGTAGGCCGGCCCAATTGTGGCCCGCTAAAAACCAGGCCCGTTACAAGCGAATGTTTCGGCCCGGTCGACTACATCAGATTTTTTTCTGATAGCGAATGATGGCAGTAACTGGTAGGAATTAAGAACAAACCTACTCTATACAATAAAGAAATTACGGCATAGTAACTTAGAATAAACCTACACTATATAATAAAGGATTTATGGTATATTACATCCACTAGGCATCGAAGTTCGCCACCAGTGATCATAAAGCGCAACGAAGAAGTAGATTACAAAAACTGGGCACCATTGCAGCGTAACAAAATAATACTGAACCGAGACCACTTCCAAGACAATTCAAAAAAGGTTAGCCTTGCGCAGGAACTGCAGCACAAACTGCTGAGCAAGGCTGTGAGACCGGCCTAGCATGTCGATCATAGCTTCCAGGTGTAGCTGTTTAGCAATGAGTTTCTCATTGGTGTTCTCCGCAATCTTTCTTAGAGATAGGACTTCAAGTCAAAGTTGAGTTGCAGAATGACTTTCTGCTAGAACTTGGGACTGAAGAAGTCGAACTGATTCAGACATGGAATTCTGTGAGCTTGTCTGACTGCTAGTCTCAAGTAACTTGAACACTGCATAAAGACAAGACTTTGGGGTTGTCTTGCTATCTTCAAGATGTTTTGCCTTCTTTGCTGCAATATATGTTGGGTTTGTCTCACAACCTTCAGCACACTTGTGTGTGCCATCAGGTATATCACCCTGAAACAAGCAGAGAGATGACATGTTTTGCACGTGTATAAACAAAGATGATAACGGTGCTGTCAATTCCATCCAATTTCAAATTAGAAAATAAAGAGTAAGTTCAAAATATCAATAGCATAATTTGGCATTGTTCATAATGCGGGGAGCTTCACCACACTACTGGATTACCATGTCAACATAACAAGCATAGATGAAGGGCAAAGACAATCATTGTATCTATTTTGGTTAATGATCATGGCATGTTGTTCATATCATCAGCCACATCAGTAAGATAAAACAGGAGATGACAAGGTGCAAACGTGGGCTGCTTCACCACACACTGGATTATAGATCCACAAAAACAAGCATACATAAAGGGAGTATTCAGTAATGTGCATGGTATGAATAAGGAATTTGGTTTTACAAGTAAAACTTGGAACTTACGGTTGTTGCAAACATGCATTTTGATAGAAACAACAAACTAAACAGCAGTAAACGATAGGGAGTATGAGCAAATTAAACAGCAGTTGAGGATAAATGCTTTAGAAGGACTGACTTACATTAATAGTTAACACCGGTTTTATAATGCCCTTCTCCATGTCAAGGGAAGGATAACTCAAGAATTTCAGCACATAATCTTCTTCATAAGCATTGCCTGTACTCTACATTTTGTAGAGAGTAATTATAGATATGATAATACTGGAAGGGATAGAGGATAATGAAGATAAGATGCAGATTGATGCTACATAATCAACTACCAATCCCTGGAAGTACAAGCATTACAGGACAAAATGTACTGACAAGAGGAATGGGCTACACTTCTGCACCAATCCCTCAATAGGGGTAAGTATAGTGATAGATGATGTTCAGTCCTTACAAGAGGACTGCATAGCTAAACCTCTTCAAAAGCATTGGGTTGATTCTAAATTTATGTAAGAGTCCATACGGATCTTATAATGTCCACCAAATGGACGATAACGAGGCTAACATGTGCAGTGATGCTACATAATCAAACAACTATGAAAGTAAGTATGGTCATACATGGCAAGAGGTACTCACAAGAGCAATGCAGTGTGCAGTATAGTTGCGAGATTCCGTGGTCCCTTGAGAATGAATGTTCTTCTGCTAACAGTTTCTGTACAAGTTGGACGTTAAGGCAAATGCAGAAATGTAGTTCAAATTGTGATGTAATATCATAGACAGTACCTTACGCTGCAGATGAGACCAATGTGTAACAAGATTATTCTAGTCACTGTCTAATAAATGTAGCACCGGAGACTTTATAGAAATTTTGTTTAGAGGCTTGCCATCGAAGTGCGCTTGCCTCAGGTACGAACGATACTTCATCAACGAGTGTTTTAAAAGCGCAACCAACTCTTGCTCGTCTTGAGAATCTAGTTCGGTCTTCGCCTATTTAAAAGAATGAAATCTTGTGTCTTTTGTCAGCAAAAACATATGCAGTAATTACCATGAATAATATTAGTACATTACTTACGCGTAAGTTGCGGAGGAAGACTGGAAGTTGTTCTGTGTCTGCGGTATAATCTTTCCATGAAGGAAAGGTGCGCACAAAGTTCCTGACAACAATATAAGCTTCATCTTCTAAACAAGAAAGAAATGGAATAGGGGTCCTATTTGCTGCAATTGGGGCTCTCTTTGGTTCAAAAAGGGATTTGGCAACTGGATTTGGTGTACTCTTTGCTGGAATGGGGGTTTTGCGTCGTAGAGCTGGTGCTATGTCAACTGGCATCATCATACTGTTTGCTGCAATTGGGGTCTGCTGAGTTGGGGCATCAGAAATGACCAGTGTAGTAGGGCTAGAGTCTGCTAGAGTTGGGGTGTTTTGTGGGTCAGGTGATATTGCAACTACACCTAATGAGCTATTTGATTTATCAGGTGTCACTAGCTTTTCCAAATACTTTACTTGTGCTCCTCCGCGATCAGCAATCACCCTCTTCCTTTTGAATGTCTAATACACAGGAACAACATTTGAATGGATAAATATGGTATGATGACAGATGGAATATGTACTGAAAATGGATAGGCAGGGCGTATTCACATACACGATGTGTAAACTAAGCTAATGGCAGTGCAACAAAGTAGAAGCAATGCAAAGCATCAGTTGCAAGACATGTGCGACCAATATAACCTTGGAAAGTTAGAGCAAGCACCTTGATGGGTGAATAAGATAGGGCATCTGCCTATGACTCCTCCACTAGGGAGCTACATTGACTTAGGTCTCCCTCTAGCTCAGAATCACTGTTAGGATCATATTCTGAGCATGAATTTGTAGGCGGAGATTGTTTGCATTGCATTGCATCCAGACTTGATTTCAGTCCCTTAATGCCAAATTTGACAGCCATGGCATTGTTCTGCTTTATTCTTTTCATGCGCGCAAGCTCATAATCATTATGATGCTGTTCAGAATCTGGGATTCATGAAAACATAAAAGGTAGCCAGATTATCTATGGAACGCATTGCGGATTCAACTCGAAGAGTCTCTCCCTATAAACCCCTGCATATGCAAAGTTCACCCCCAACCGTGCTGACCAGACCACACACAGAAATACAAACCTCTTATGTCTCTATAACAGGCAGACACACATTTCAAAACTGAAGTAGGAACATTAGAATCATATCAAATTCGTATTTGAACAAATAAACTAAGGAATTATCAGTGGCATAATGTTTAGCTTCAAGGGTGGAGTTCTGGTAGTGGGACACAAAGCAAGTAGGCAGATTGTATTCCATGTAAAAGATCGTAGTCTGTGTAAAAGCTGGAAATGACACTTTCTTTCTATACAATGTAGTGTTCGTTGCCCACACATGATGGAAGAGATCCCACAGAGAAATAATATTCACTCATGTCTACGGTTCCAGTATTTTGAAACAGGGTGATCCACCCTAAAAGAATATTGACAACAAATATGACAAGGCAAGCATAGATGTAGTGAATCAATCATCTACTTGTGAGCTTACTAGGACAAGTATGCATAATTGTAACTGCAGTAAGAGACCGTCCAAAATGTGAATCAATAAGTTTGTCTAGCACTTATTGTTTGCAACTAATCGACGTGAATAATTGGATATCATATTGAATGAGTAAGAAAGACAAGTAAAATTGTCAACAAACCTGGCCTGCAGAAGTAATCTGGATCAATGTCACTACGACCAACAATCCAAAATGACTAGTGTCTGTTCCTAGGGCCGGAATTTTGAAACCCTGTGAACTTTACAGGTACTAAAGATTACTGAAATACATCTGAACCATTAAGTGTAGGTAGCATTCAACACACAACAAACCCTAATGACAGTCCTGCCTAATGAGTAATGAATCAATTAGAAAATGGGTGATGAGGAGTGGCTGCTGAGTGTTGAGGATGTATCTCGGGATAAATCAGGTTGGCTTAGTGGGTGCTGCACGCCTGAGCCCTGAACGGACTGGGAAGGTAGGCATGGCGGCGAACATAGATACACACCCGAGTGGCGAACATGCATTTTCAAAACTAAATTAGGAACATTTAGCTGACCTATTAAACGACTCTGTTTTAATAATATCAGATTCGTATTTGAACAACTAAGCTTGTTTAGCTTGATGGGTGGAGCAGTGCTATTATGACACGAAGCACGTATGTTGATCCTATAGTGATCATAAAAGGGGGAAACCCTAAGCATTTTTTTAGCAAAAGAGGGTTTCCCCTCTGATTTCTATTAAAGAAACCACCACGGAACCAAGATGATCAATTAAACCCTAAGCATGATCAATTAAACCCTATTATGATTGTGCCATGGCAGATTTAAAGCTACAAACCGGGAAAATGCTATTTAGCATCCATTGTTTGCTTCGAACGAAGAACTAAATTCTAAGAGCTGAAAAGAAAGTACAGTAACCAAGTTACGATCTATTTTCTGGTTGAGATCAAAAAGTTGAGGAGATATGAAGTACCACCTCTCTTGCGGCGCCGTGTAGGCATCGGGGGTGCGATGGCTGTCGGTGGCGTTGATGCAGATCTGCGACGGTAGACAGGTGCATCGGGGGATAAGTCCCATTGCGGTGGAAGAGAAGGTCGTGTGAGCGGTTGATACGTCTCCAACGTATCTATAATTTATGAAGTATTCATGCTGTTATTTTATCATTCTTGGGTGTTTTACAATCATTTTATAGCAACTTTATATCATTTTTTGGGACTAACCTATTGACCCAGTGCCAAGTGCCAGTTGCTGTTTTTGCTTGTTTTTTACATCGCAGGAAATCAATATCAAACAGAGTCCAAACACCACGAAACTTTTTGGAGATTCTTTTTGGACCAGAAGGAACCCAATGGGCCAGACCTGCACCTTGGGGGTGCCCCAAGGGGGGCACAACCCATCAGGGTGCGCCAGGGGCCCCTGGCGCCCAGGTGGGTTGTGCCCACCTCGGTGGCCTCCCACACCCCTCTTTGCACTATAAATTACCAAATATTCCGAAACCCTTCGGGGTTAACCTAGATCAGAAGTTCCGCCACCGTAGGGCTCCGTAGCCACCAAAACCAATCTAGACCCGTTCCGCCACCCTGCCGGAGGGGGGGGGGGAATCATCTCCGATGGCCATCTTCATCATCCCGGCGGCGACCACGATGAGGAGGGAGTAGTCCATCCTCGGGGCTGAGGGTTTGTACCAGTAGCTATGTGTTAAATCTCTCCCTCTCGTGATCTATATCATGGGCTTTGTTAATATAGTCAGATCATTTTGATGTTTCTCCCCTCTATACTCTTGTTGTGATGAATTGAATCTTTACCCTTTGAAGTTTTTTTATGTCGGATTGAATATTCAGAGATGAGATCACATGATGTATGTCTTGCGGTATGAATACTTGAGGTGACATTGGGGTATCTTATTGATTCACTTGATAAACATTATGGCACTCAACTTGCGGATTCCCGCGGTGATATTGGGGTAATCTTTGCATAGGGGTTGATGCACGTTTTTATTATCTTTTCTCCGATAGAAACTTTGGGGTCTCCTTGTAGTTCTTTGTGTGGATTGAGTATTATGAATATGAATATGCTTTGATTTTATTCTAGTACGAACTCTAGGATAGATCGAACGGAAAAAATAGCTTTGTGTTATTTTAGTACGAACTCTTGAATAGATCGAGCGGAAAGAATAGCTTTGAGGTGGTTTCGTACCCTACAAACAATTCCTATATTTTGTTCTTCGCTAATAGGAACTCGGGAGTGATTCTTTGTTGCACTTTGAGGGATAATCATATGATCCAACTATGTTAGCACTGTTGGGAGATTGCACTAGTGAAAGTATGGACCCTAGGCCTCCTTTTAAAGCATTGCAACACCGTTTTTGTGCCCGTTTACTATTTGTTACCTTGCTGTTTTTATTTATTCAGATTATAAGAATATATTTCTACCATCCATATTACAGTTTTATCACCATTTCTTTGCCGAACTAGTGTACCTATACAATTTGCCATTGTATTGGGTGTTTTGGGGACACAAGAGATTTCTTGTATTTGGTTGCAGGGTCGTTTGAGAGAGACCATCTTCATCCTACACCTCTCACGTATTGATAACCCTTAGGTCATCCACTTGAGGGAAAATTGCTACTGTCCTACAAAACTCCGCGCTTGGAGGCCCAACACGTGTCTACAAGAATAAAGTTACGTAGTAGACATCAGCAGCCCCGACAAAGAGGACGACGGCACCGATGAAGTGAGAGGATGCGATGCAAGGCTCTTGGTCCATCGCCGTGGATGAGAAACGTCCATCTCTAGCAGTGGACGACGCGGTCTTTGTAGGCGCTCCGGCATGGTGGAGGACGGTGGCGATGGATGGGGTGGAGGACGGCGGCGATGGATGGAGTGGCGGACGGAGGAGGCTGGTGTGGGGATGGTGTTCTAGCGCGGACGGTGTATGAATGGGAAAATGGAGGGAGAGGTACGGGGAACCATGTTTTTGGGAGACGCCTGTCTGAAATATGGGAAAGTTACGAACTTAGCCCCCGTTTAAAATTTGGACGTCTCGTCGGTTAGGGATAGGACGGTAATCTCGCATCTCACAAATATTTGCCCAGAGCAATTTTGGGGCGAGGAGAGGGTGTTTTGGCGCCCATGGTTGCCGCCCACGGTGTATGAACGGGGCTGGGAGTAGGGCGGTTGTGTCACGTCTGAGTGAAGTTACAAACCTGCCCCTATTTTTCAATATTTGCCTACATCGATTTCGGCCGAGTAGAGTTTGTTTTGCCGCCCACCGTGTATGAATGGGGAAATGGAGGGAGAAACAGAGGTCTTTCAGACGAGCTTGAATCAAATGTGTTTTTCCGCCCATGTTTGGCGCCCACCATGTCGGAATGGGCTCAGAGGTGGTCGTGTCACGTCTAATTGAAGTTACTAACCTACCCCTATTGAGAGCAGTGGAAATTGGGCCGATGGATTGTCCGGGTAAGGGGTAGACAGTAATTTCCATCTCCCAAACACTTTGGCTTCGGGCAGCCGACGTGGGAGTGGACATTTTGCCGCTTCTTTCGAATTTTGGGACAATAAGCATCCACGTTTACCCCGGCAACTAAATTCGAATCCATTTTGTATTCCTATACGAATCCTTATTAATCATTCTATGTGTTTTTATATATCTTCAAAAGCACGACAAAGATGTATTCCACTATCATATATGAATATGATTTACAAATGACGATACTCGAATTCAGAAGCTAGAATCCAGTTTAAGGTGAATTCGAATATTTGGAACACTTTATGTCCAACTCAAGTGTCACACGCAGCATAAGGTGTACTCCCATTTAGATATGTACACAAAAATACCGAGTCAATCAACCAATAATGTACAAAACTAATAGGCATATAAACACTTATAGAATATATGGATCAATAATATCAACTAGCATACATAAGGCAGGCCGCTGTACTTTTTTTGCTAGAAGAACATCCTTTTTTAGCAAAGCTAGTACAACATCTTGGCCCTTTCCGATGCGTGCCACTTATGGTCCATCTATACTACTATTATTGTTGAATGCACATTCAACCCGATTGGCATATTTGTAGGTCTGGCACAACAATCAAAATGAAATGTCTCCGAGTCTTATCAATTAATACAGACTTGTGCTCAAATAAAATTACAAACCAAAAAACAAAAAACAATTATTACATGATCTCTAAAACAAATGGTTTGATCGATTACATGAACAAACAACACAAAGGTTATTCAACGATGGAAAGAACATTTCACCTATGATTTACCAAGTGGGAATTTAATTCTCTTAGATCCTGAAAAGTTGAGTACTCAGTAACTTGATTAGAGCAACAAGTTACAACATCAAACCTGTTACACAATTATATTTTTGAAAATGTACCTGCTGTGCAATTGGACTTCCAATTGGATCCTGAAAACTTGAAGTTGGTAAGATGATTACAGCAACAAGTTACAGCAGCAAACCAGGTAAACAAGGAAGTTTCTGAAAACATACCTGTTGTGCCAACGGAGTTTCAGTTGGATCCTGCAAACTTGAATGTTAGCAATCAATAAATAAAGTTTTGCAAGAGCCATAAGAAACTAACATCAAACTAGTAAAACTAACCAGTTTTGGCAACACATTTAATTACACATGAAATAGTAAAACTAACAAGTTCTTGGCAACGTATTAAAATAACAAGTCGGTACCGTTTACCAGCAACACAGACATATGTAAATTTCTTTGATGTAAGCTAAATGATTCCAGCACATATATAAGTTAAAAAGACGGTGTCCCTCATATAAACCTGACAGTTGTCTATCTATGAACATGCAAACATTACTAGTGCTACAAGTGATAACAGCAAACCATTTAAACAAACAGGGTATTAGAACGTAAATTACACGTGAATTCTGCTGCACCCTAGAAGTACATATGACCAGCTATCTACGTGCTTAAGTAGCTATTTAAGTTCAGGCAAACACGCAATTCTTAACAGCAAGTATCAAACACATAGATAGGCGCAATCTATAATAGGATTAACAAGCTATGGCATTATGTAATCAGTAGCAAACTAAATTAAGCCAAGCAACGTAATTGAACAATTTTGCAATAAGTGGCTAACTAAAATTCCGAGAAGCAGGTAACTAAACTTACGCTAGCTCTTTGTACAGGCACACTGCAACTTCTTTTTCGCTTACAAGGTTCTAAGAAGGACTCCATGGCATCAATTGCTTGGATACGCAGTCCCAGTACTTCTTTCTTCCCACACTACGTTGGTAAGTCAAATGGTTAATCTGGTAAGATGGAGCGTCCTTGATATGTTATATGAGGACGTGTAGTTAGACTAGTTGTAGCCACACACATCACACTGGCTTTTACTGTATAATTCATGCGATTACGTTTGGCATATCGAGATCTAAGCAATCTACAAGATGAAAAGACTGGCATCCTTCACATTATTGGCGAACTCAGTTCATAGAAACAAGCAATTCAACCATTATGTGGGTAAATCAAAAGCGCCACTAGAATATCTTTCACTACCCCAATCATACACGCAAAAAAGGGTGACGCCATCATAGGGGCTGGTATGGGCGGCCGCCTCGGGTGGCTGGAAAGTGTGCATGAGTCGTCCAGGTTGGCCCAGGCTAGTTTTGTTCGTCCTAACGCACGAGCAGGCAATGTAAAAAATGAAGATAAACGTTTCAATTTGGATGGGCCAATAACGTAAGTGCAAGGCAGGCCCTATAGCACGCTCGCGGCCCAAACGAGCGCCTCCCATATCGATCGACAACAGGAAAAATCCCAATTCCTTTGCTCCAGCCTCCAGTCTGGTTCGCTCCTAACCTAGCCGCCGCTGGACAGACCGACACAGCACTTCCTCGTGCCCTCGTTGGAGGGCGGTCACCGGGCTTCAAGAGAATGGAAGGACAAGAAGATGAAGATCCAACCCTGGGTGTAGCCTGCATGGGAGGCAGTGGCGGTAGCATGGGCATGGCATCGAGCTTGCGCAAACGAACAGTCGCAACTTGCAAGAGCAGCATGCGCAACGAGCAGGTACATCACATCTCAGATTATATCTAATTCAACTGTTCAATTTCTGGCCAATAGTTAAACCTGACGGTGTTGTAAAACTGCTTGTATGTAGGGAATCTATGAGAAATTGAAACCAATTTCTGCTTATTTTATAACTCCCCAATCAATACTGAACTGACTAAATCTGATGTATCTAATCAAGTTTCCGGTGCAAACATACAAGCTCATGTTGTTCTTGAGCCTGAAGTGTCTAATGAACAAACTGCTAATGAAGGATTTGATGCAAACATTTTACATGCTCCTGGTGATGAACATATAGTGTCTAATGAGGGATCTAATGCAAGCATTTTTCAAGCTCCCATTGAAGGATTTAGTGTCTAATGATGATCTGCTATGTTGAGAGAGACATATAGATTTGCAGGCATTGATGACAAGCAAATTATAGTACATTTTCATGGCTTGAGGAAACATCGAGGCCATCTACCAGAAAGTCCCCGTATCATGACAACGTAGCATAAATACTTTTCTAATCTGTTGTTTGAAACTATTGGCATACTTGTGCAGGATAGATATATTGATATGCAGTTTGCGCACTGGTTATAGGTGCAATTACACTTTGATATTTTCAGCCAGAGAACGAATAATTCAAGCAGGTACAGACCATGTTAGTAGTCCTTGTACACCATGTTGCATTTTGTGTTTTTTGGTGCTTGCATCATTTAGTGTTTTATAATATGGACTACTTTGGATCATTAGCTGGTTTTCAAAGTGCATGTAGCTTCACATTTCTCAAGTTATGTTGATTTCCGGAGTGCAAGTGCCTTCGTATTTTTTAAGTTAAATGTTCGCCCCTGGTAACTTGAATTCGTGGATCCGCCACTGCACACAAATCATACACGCAGGCCAGTACGAATTAAATGAAATGCAGGGACTTACGCTAGCTCGTTGTACAGGCTCACTGCAGCTCTGCTTGCGCTTGGGATGTTCCATGTACAAGTCCATGTTACGACTTGCTTGGATGTGCAGGCCTTGTGCTCCTTGCATCCCCCTCTGCATTTTTGACACGGCGAATGGTTGATCAAATAAGAGGAATCGACCTTGCTGTTGTACCGGAGGACAGATACTTACAAGGTTATACGGGTGTGCAGGATGTGTACCAGATCCCGTAGCGCCGTCATGCTTCGCTAAAAATGGTTTTGCTTGTTTCAGATGGTATCTCCAGAAGAAAAAGAGTTAAAGTCAGAGTTGCATAGGCATGTAAGCTAAGAGAGCAGTGAAAGGATATCCAAACATCGTCGGAACAGTGCACAAGGGAGTGATGTGTGGATACCTAGTTCGGGCCGGCGTTTGGGCATGCTCGCCTAGCTAGAGTGCGGGTCACTTCAGAGCCGTTGAGGGTGATGCACTGGCGTTGGCTGGCCGCGCACGGATGCAGATCTAGAGTGGCCGCGGAGCGCTACGATGCGGTGGACGAGACCATTGGTGAAGCCCCAACGGCCTCGGGGGGCAGAGGTGCGACGATGTGCTCGGTGAAGTAGCCCCGGTGAGGTGGGAGACGGCGTCGGTGAAGCGCACCTGATGCAGTGGAACTCGGTGTTTGTGAGGCACGTCGGTTGCGGCGGCCAACGTTGTCGGTGGACCACCCGGTGCGGTGGACGAGGGCGTAGATGAGGTAGCTCCGGTGCGGTGGTGAAGCGCGACCGTCGTCTTCGTCGTCGTCGTCCGGCACAGAGGTGGGGAAAGAGACGAGACGAGGGGCGATTCGAACTTTGCTTGGGTTGGCGGCGAATTAGGGATTTGAGCAATCTGGGCGCGGAAGGGGACGTTGGAGAAGGGAGATTTTGCAGGCTGGAATTGGGGCCGCCAGATATTTCAATCCGAAACATGGAAGCGCGAACTTATTTTGTCGTCGTTCTTTTTTGGGGGGAGGGGAGGAGGGAGGGGGTGGGTGGCTGGGTGGTAAACGTCCGTACGACACACGCGACCACCACGACACGACCCTGGTCTGCCTGGTGCGCCTACATTTGAGAATGCAAACGAATCTTCTTTCATTTGCAAACGAATCTGTATGTATTACCATGCCCGTGTTTTCCTTGCAAATAATTAGTCATTCGAAACGAGATACTATAAATTAATTAATGAGGAGTTATTTGAAAAAAATCGAAACGGTATCCACGCTAACGTGGATTAGAGTGTGTGTCACATAATTAGTTATTTGAATTAGAGTGTGTGTCACATAGCGATCTCCAATTCTAACGTGGATTTCGCATTTCACGGTATCCACGCTACTTTTTTAATACAAATTCATATGTATATGATGAACACCATGGTAGTGAGAAAACTTTGGATGGATTCAAACATATGACCTACAAAATAGCACAACAATCGAGTCAATGTCAACTTTTCCAAACCTAGTATGGCACGAATTCGAAATAATTACCCATATGCATGGTCCTCAGTTCAAATCTTACAATGTACACCGAATTGAAACATCGATATTAAGTCTCGTACTATCTACATTCAAATGTTGTTTTTAGCCCCCCCCCCCTCGGCACACACGCTACATACTTCCTGTATCGGTCAATCTTCCTCTCCTAACCACCTTAGGAAGCTATCGGTTTCCGACACACGTTCATTCTTTCTCTCCATGTTTCGATCTCTAACTCTCTCAACTACACAACCCCCTTTTTCCACTCTGTTACCAAATGTATTTACCTCACACACCCGCCATTGCACCCCATGCCGAGCTCTCTCTCTCTCTCCCTCCCACCCTCTCTCGCTAGATACATGCATTGCCTATCTAGCCCCCAACCTCTCGTGCGCACGCACGCACGTTGTCTATCTAGTCACTCCCTCGAGACTGTCTCACTCTTTCTTCCGCACGGCGGGCCACACTCGCTCAATCTCGCTCTCTTTATCTGAGTCTCGATTAACCTCGTTTCTTTCACACACAAATGATATATCTCCCTGTTCGGGCCTCGATCGACACACTATATACTCTCTCACGCAGATTGTCTATCTAGGTCAGTCCATCCAAGCCGCCCCCACTCTTTCGACCTCATGGCGGGCCACGCTCGCTCAATCTCTCTCTCTCCCTCTCTCTCTCTCTTCTCTCTTGTATGTCTCGATTGACCTCGCTCTTTCTCGGACACAAACGATATATCTCCATGTTTGAGCCCAATTCGACATATTCATATTGTATACTCTCTCACGCACATTGTCTATCTAGGTCACTCTCTCCAACCCGTCTCACTCTTTCGATCGCACGACGACCCACACTCGCTCAATCTCTCTCCCTTTATATATGTAATCGATTGACCTTGCTTCCTCCCACGCACAAAATATATCTACATGTCTGTGACTGGATCATCTCTCAAGCTCTATCTTACAGCCCTCACCCTTCCCAAAAGCTCAATCGGACAATATCTCTCCAGAGCATATATATCTTTTCAATGAATGTCGGACCACACTCACTTTGTCTCTCTATCTATATGTCTCTCGATTGACCTCGCTTTCTCACGCCGTATCTTCCACACATTGAAGCTACCTCTCCATCCCTCGCAAAGCCGGAGCTATTTACATTGCGAGGGGGACTCCAACCTTGGATTAATTTGTGTAGGCATTTATTCCGGTGGGTTTAGATTATATTTTCGTAGCATTCGGCCCACAACTACTCCAAACACCGTTGCAACCCCCGCACCTCCCCCAATTGATTTCCCTCTGGCTCGGTCATCGCTCTCTCGCACGTCCTTTCTCGCCTTCAACGTCGCACCATGGTATTATTGCAAAAAACTCTGTTGTTCTTTAATTATTACAAATAAGCTACAAAACTACACACCGATAGTCCACCTGGAATGGAACAAATTTCGACCCACAAATTAAAGTGCTACAAACTACACACCGAGGGGCCCACCTGTCATGAAACAAATTTGGACCCATATACAAATTAAAAAATAAAGGACGAGGATCGAACATGCGACCAGGGCCTTCAAGCCGCACGTCAATAGGCAACATACGTAGAACAACAATGTTTGTTGTACCCCCCTTTGTTCATATAATGTTTTTATATTACCACAGCCTATTTAATGGATAACATGTAATATTATTTTTAGTACATTAGTGGGACCGGCTCGTTAGCACGTACTATTCGCCTTCACTTACTGGTGGGTTCCATGTGTGCTCTCTCTCTCCTCCCCTTCTGCGTTTAGACGCACGGGCAAACACGAAGAACTCGCGGGCGATGTTGCCGTTGACCATATCTGGACGCGTTCACAAGTTACGGCACCAGTTTCACGTACTAGTAGTACTAGTCAATGTGTACGTGCAATGCACGTTAATTTGGAAGTATATTAAGTGCATGCGGATATTAAGTAGGATATTATTTGCGTGTTATTATGTGATTAGCACTATTTTTGGCATGAAATTAACTGCACGCTAAACGTGTTGAGCGCTCGACATTGAAGCAGTCTAGGTCGTTGGATGAGAAGGAATACATGTGGCTTGATGACGTTTTATATTTAATTTGATACGGCTCTAGCAGAACATCCAATCGATCAAACCATAGATTTCATTCAGTCTGACTCCGACTTTACATTCATACGACAATCGATCTAAAATAAACGGAAATGATAAACGTTCGGATTTTAAGCATGGCAATCTGAACGTTTTTCATGGCAAACTTAGATTACTCGGCGGCAGCGGGGGCGTCTTGCGGTGGGAAGCGGCTCCTCTGTCATGCTCTGTGTGTCGTCGGGCCACTGACGGACGGCGACGGCGGCGTCTTGCGCCGTTGTTGGCGTACTCCTGGACGTTGGCCCTAGCTTCAAGGAAGGCCACAATGTTCTGGACTTCGGTCTCCAGGAGCGAGTCAACTGGCGGGAGGAGGCGACTGGCGTTGGTGCAAGGAAGCGGTCAACGGTGACCATCCATGCCACTGAGGGGGCACTGGCACCCGCACGGGGACAGGCGCTGGCAACGGCACGACGGATACATTCGTGTGCACGGGCATCGGCACGGGCGCGCACGTCAGTGCACGCGCAGGCGCATGCTCTGGAGGTGCACGGGTGTGCGCGTCAGTGCACGCACAGGCGCATGCGCTGGCAGGTGCACGGGCGCGTGAAAGTTTGCGGGGACCTCGTGGAACCCCGTGGCATCAAGCTCGGCAACAATGTGCGGCTCCCAGCCCATCAATGCCACGGGGATGGGCGCTGGCGCAGTCGGGGCGACGGGAGCCGGAACGGGAGCGGGGATAGGCACGGTATCTTCCCGCAAGGCCGGTTCAAGCTCGTCCCAAAGCGCCTTATGTTCTTGAGACTCCGGCTGGGTGTCTTCCTCAGGAAACTGGAAGATTAAGGGCAAACCATCCTGATGCGGCATGGTGTACGGTTAAGTCAGGCTGGTTGGAGGTAGATGAAAGGAGAATCAGATAGGAAGAGAGAAGATTGTAGCGATACCGGGTAGTGCGGGGTTGAATTTAAACTACGGCACCGGCGACATTAAAAGTGGGAGCAGTTGGGATGAAGGTGGGCGGTGGAGCCTGGTCAAAGGGCTCGCCTCCCGGTGAGCCTGTGCAACAGTCTGCTCGCACACCTCCCTGTCAGCCGGCGCAGCGGTCTGCTCGCACGCCTCCCGTCGACTCACACGCTTGCTTGGACGGCACCTGCCGATGAGAAGCGGGACTCGTGGCGGCACGTAAACGCCCACGGTTTCAATAGTGAAAGCGTTTGCCTTAACGTGACAGGTCATTGTTCCAAAATACCTTGGTTCTTCATTTGTGCAACTTCTCATAAGCAGCTTGTCTCAAATTGAAGAAAAAAATCACGTAGGAATATTTGTGCCATGTCATGTGACCATGCTCAGTTTCATGAATTTCTGGTCACTTTTGGATTTTCCAAAATTTAAAATCCAGGATTCAAAACAATATCATAACCTGCATCATGCAATAAATTTTCAAGCGATACATCTTTCCTGTTGTATTTCTTAAGGAAGGATTTGGTCAAACATTTTGCTTAGTTAGACTTCAGACAAGTTATATATGTAGAGTAAAAGGATAATCCCTCCGTAACAATGCATTGCCTGATATATTAACTAAGTACTAGGCACGAACAAACGGGCTCAATTCTGTGCTCATCCTGGTGTAGTACTCCTATTAGTACTAGGCAATGCAGTTGACGGGTGACCTTGGGTAGCGGCGACCGAGGGAATTGAACCTTGCTCGGCACGGTAGGTAACATTGTCAAGTTTCTAAAGCATCCCTCCATTGTTCATCGGTAGTCATTATGGACCGAGGACATGAGGGGAATTTCCTAGGGCTAGAATTCTGGCTGCCAGATATTTCGACTCGAAACGGGAGGCTCGACTGGTGGTGGTTGGCTAATGTGCATACCACGCATGCCACCAGAAGGACATGAGCCCATTTTTTTAGGATCAACACAAGCCAAGGTCTGGCTGGTACGCCGTTGGGTCCTACCATTCGAGAATATGAAAGGAATCTTTTAAATTGCCGAACGAATCTATGTGTATTACAATGCCCGTATTTTCCTTGCAAATAGTAATCTCAACATGGTAATTGATTTATGACGAGTTCTTGAATTAGAGTGAGTTTGTGATATAGTGATCTCAACGTGGATTTCACATTTCATGGTATCCCTAGTAAGTTTTTCATTGCAAATTCAAATTTAAAAGATGAATGGTATGGTGGTGAGAAAACTTTGTATGTATCAAGCATATGACCACACACACACACACACACGCACACACACACACGAAAACAACAACAATCCAATAAGTATAGTGCGTCTATTTTTCCAAACCATGCATGTATGACACGAATTCAAAAATACTCCTTCTGTTCCTAAATATTAGTCTTTTAGAGATTTCAACAAGTGACTACGTACGGAGCAAAATGAGTGAATCTACACTCTAAAATATGTCTATATACATCCGTATGTGGCAGTCCATTTGAAATCTCTAAAAAGACTAAGGCCTCGTTTGGTTTAGAGGAATCTTGTAGGAATTTCATAGGATAGGATTTCTATAGGAAAAATTCCTTTAGAGCCTTTGGTTTGTAGGAATAGAATCCTATTCCTATGAAGGAATTATTCCTATCCTCCACATTTCATAGGAAAATAAACATTAGCCTAGACTTAATGGAAAAAATCCTATGATGTGAATCAAAGGGCATCTCCTTTCCTATTCCTACTCATAGGATTTGAGATACATGTCATCTCATTTCCTATGACTTTCCTATTCCTACGATTTTCCTACCGTATGAACCAAAGAAGGCCTAATATTAAGGAACGAAGGGAGTAAAATGTAATACATGCATGGTCCTCAATTCAATATTTAAAACGAACAGGAAACTGAAACATGAATATTAAGTCTGGTACTACAGTACATGCAAATGTTGTGTTTAGGCGGAGCTATGTAGATTGTCGGGGGTTAACCCCTCGACCTTAGATAAAATTGTGAGGCTGTGTTTAGGATTGTTTAGATTATATTTGTCCCCACCCTCCCAAACACCGATTGGTTCTGCACCCCCTCCTCCCCGGGAGAATATCATGTGCCCCCACACCTTAGATGCTATATGCTGATACGAGTTGCTTGGAGCTTGTAGATCTGAGATATAGCAGCTCACAGGATGTCTTAATATTTTTATAGGAAACCTTAATGAGTTTGAGAATTGCATACAATTTGTACAAAAACTACTCAGATGCCCTTGGATCCCATATCCGACGACCTCGAAGCTCGTATCACCGTAGCATCTAAGATGAAGGAGGACATCATATTCTCCTGTATGTAAGAATATCATGTGCTACCACACCTTAGATGCTTTGGTGATACAAGCTCTTCGGAGCCGTTGGATTTGTGACCCAACAACTCCTCGGTGGTTCAAATGTTTTTTTGCAGAAAAGCCCCCAAAGAGTTCGGCCACTGCTTACAAGCACAAAGACTGCTCAGATGCCATTGGATCTCAGATCAAACGACCTCGAAGCTCGTATCACCGTAGCATCCAAGCTGCGAGAGCACCTGATGTTTTCTCGCACGGGAGAATATGAGGTGCTCCCGCACCGTAGATTCTATGGTGATACGAGTTCACGGAGATCTAACGGCTCACAGTAGGAGGTTTGAATGTTTTTGCAATATACGCCTGAGAGAGTTTGGGAATTGCGCAGAAAGTACAAGTACTACGCATGTGGCATCTGATCACAGATCATACGACCTAGATGCTCGTATCACCGTAGCGGCTAATTAAGCTACGGGGAGCACCTAATATGAGCAACGGGGAGCCGTTGGATCCAAGATGCAGCGGCACACACGAGGCCTGAATGTTTTATTTGCAAAAAAACCTTGGAGAGTTTGGAAATTGCGCATAATTACAAAGACTACTCCCAAGCCATTGGATCTCAGTTCCAACGATGTAAAAACTCGTATCACCATAGCATCTAAGCTGCGGGGTGGATGTGATATTCTATGCCGCTGTCATTTTTGTTCGTAAACTTGCAAAATACGTGTAACTCGTGCGTTACTTGTCTAACCGCGCAAAGTGTTTGTTCAAAAAAACATCCTACACTGAAATATCGGAACAACACACGGGGTCCCACTTGTCATTGATCAAATTTGGACCTAAAACTAACAAATCTGAAAGACGAGATTCGAACTGGCAACCTGGACTACAAAGCGTAAGTCGATAGCCTGAAACAACAACGGTTGTTGGCTTTGTCCCATAACTTGATTTTATACAGTATTACGTTGAGTAGAGTAGAGGGAGTGGCTCGTCAACACGTGCATGACCGTTGACTCACTTACTGGTGGGTCCCAGGTCTGCGATCTCTCTCTCCTCTCCTTTAGACGCACGGGCACACACGAAGAGCGGCGCTAGCTTGCCGTGGTGTTATTATAACTAAAAAAAAGCTTGGAAAATAGATGAATCGCCTAGAACAAGAGACGTTGTGGCTAGTCGAGATGGAGCTAAACACACCTATCCTCCGTGCCACGTTAGCATGATGAAGTTGTGTGGCTAGTGGGGTGTTTTCGACCGAATGGATGGGTCCCGAGGTCGAACCATAGGTACTACCTCTGATACACTATATTTTTACACGCACATTTTTCCTTCGTGCCGAGACGTGGCACACCCTACCGCGCAGTTTTGGGGTCCTCCTGGGTGGTGCACGCATATATTCTTCATTGCCGAGACATGGGACGCCCTACCGCGCGTTTTCTGGGTCCTCCTCGGTCGTAGCGCCGAAGCAAGTAAATGAGTCGTTAAATCACGAAAGACCACCTTTCCCGCCGAGTACATCAGTGAAGCACCATGGCTAGCTAGTTGGGCTAGTGCGACCGATTAGCTAGGCCGCCGCCACATTTGTTTTTTCACCCCTTTTTTTATCTCCTTGCCGGAAGGTAAATTTAAATATCCATCGTGGCGTTGCTCTGGTGTTTGGGTGCGGCAGGCGCGGCAGGATTTTTAATTTTTTGATTGATGGGAGCAGGCGCGACAGCAATTTAGTCACGATGACTCCGCCTGTAAAACCCACTGCTCGCTGATGTGAAAAGTCGTCGACTGGTGTTTTCCCATGGTGAAAACCAAAAGATTCACCCCGCTCCTCGGCTGGCTCCCTCCGCCTTCCCGTAGATTGCATTGCCTTTCAAACGTTTCACCCCCTTTGCTTCCTCTCCCCATTGTTTCTACCTGGTGCCATGGCACGCAGCAGATCACGGAGTCTGAGGTGAGGCGCCTGACATAGGAGCTCCAGGACAAGGATGTGGAGCTCAGGGCCAAGGACGTGGAGCTCCATGAGCTCAAGGAGGAGAGGAGTGCCATGCTCCTCCGTTATGTGCGGGAGTTCACGGAGCTTCAAAAGCGGCAGGCGTTCACCACAAAGATGCTCGAGGTGTCAGCGGCGTTGCTGCAGAAAGCGGGAGACACGATAGGCCGTCAGGGGAGCCGGCTGGAGCGCGAGCGGGCCGATTGTGACTAGGTCCAGGATCGCCTCAGCCACTTGGTGGACCAAGTTGCCACACATGTGTTGCGGCTGCGTGATGCCTACCGTCGTGCCAGCGCGACCATGCCGGTCATCGGGCTAAACCCGTTCGACCACCCCGTCGACTTCAACGAGCTGCGGCTTCCTGACCTGGTCTCCTTCTTCACCTATATCTTCGAGGAGCTGAGCCATCTCCGTGCGATGGTGGGGGCGGAGCTAGACAAGGAGGGGTTACGGGCTGTCGTCGCCGTTGCCGAGCGAATCCTCTAAGGGCTCCGTCACCGGAATCCATTCGTGCCATTTGACGCCATCTTTGATGAGCTGGCTCCCGTCGACCGGGAGCGGGCTATGCGGGCGGTTGCACCCTACATCACCAATGTCGTGCGCCTCGAGAAGCAGAGGGACTTCGGTGGTGTTTAAGGCATCCTCTGCATGGGCATGTCCATGTCTCGGCGCAACATGACCGTTGGATCAAACTCAGACAGTGCAGATCGGTCACTGTAGCACAAAGCGTGTGGGTGTGTTTGGTTGCATTCTCATCTGAATATAGTTGTCCCCTCTTTGTGTATTTGTGTTAACCTACTAGTGTGGACTCATGCACACTTCATGCACTCTGCCAAACACCCAAAAGTGGGTCGAGAAGGGAACTTTTGCTCCCATCCCGTGCACCCTTCATACACAACACTGATTCGTGCTTCATATGGTTCATGTTTCGTGGAGTACTGTAGCACCGTACTCTCTGTGCGCTATAGACCTAGTTCTGTTAACGTCGATCTCACCATTCATTCTCGACCGGACAGTCGAAAAAGCGGTACTATGTTACATTACTGTTCATATAGTTGACGTGCGCACAACATCATTTGTTATCGTCATATCTTACTACACTAGCAACAAGATTATGTAGTACTGACGTATGAACCACTGCACGTGCCTAGTAATAGGAGCACTGTGTATGTTCAAGTGGCTGCCGTGTTTCGCACTCCTCCGTCGTAAGAGTGGAAACACTTGTTGTAATCATTTTTTCTTTAAAAAAAACAATGGACATGCTCTACCGTGCGGATCCTCCTAGACGGTCGTCGGGAACCTTGCTACTCACTTTCGCCGACGTGTGGGACAGCCAGCATCGGGGTCCACTAGCCATGCACTATCCGTAGTAGAGTGCCCAACTGCACGGTAGACTACCCCGATCGAAGCGCTGCAGTAATTCCCAAATCAAATCACAAAACCCCCTCCTTTCTAGCAGTAAGTTGGACGGACGAAGCAACAATCATTTCACTCTTCTCTCTCAGCTTCCTCTTTTGAAGAAAACCCCCACTCACTTCTCCCTCATCTTGTTCCTCATTTCTTCAAGAAAACCCCGACCTGCTTCTGCCATTGTTCTTCTCTCCCAAATAAGGAAAGGTGAGCGCATCAATGGTGTTGATTCTGGCCAAGGCCCAGTCTTGCAACCCCGAGACTGATCCTATAACCCCCTCTCTGTTCTTCTTTTGGGTTTGTGATTATGGTTTCTTTTCTTTTATTTATATTTGACAGTTTCTTGATGGACACTGGAGCACTGGCCGAAGTGATGTCTATGGCTCTGGCCAAAACCGTCGAGGCTCATGGTACGAAGAAGCGCAAGCACCCCGCCAAGACTACCGCAGACAAGCTCAAAGCCATCGCCCTGTCCAAGCCCCCTCTCCGGGATCCCTCATTAAGCAAGTCCAGGTAATATCTCTTCTTGACGATCTTTTTCTCGATCTTGATCGTGTTTTTTCATCTAACACGCAGTACTAGTACTAGTAGTACAACTTTCTGGGTGATCTTGCATGTGATTTTTGTGTGCCAAATGACGGTTCTAAATTCCTCTTTTGACCAAAACATGCGAGAGGTTGACACTGATTTCTTATAGATTACTTTCAACTACTTTATGAACATCAATGCTACCTTTGAAGAGGGTATATTTGCCTCAGTAACTTGTGTTATGGATATTGCAAGTAATCCCTCTGCTCTCATGCCTTTGAAGACATGTTCTAGTGTCTTTGTTCACTCATTTCTGTGCGTATATGTAGTCATATATGGAGTAAAATATCGAAAATCATCTTATATTTCTGAACGGAGGTAGTAATAAAATATTTGGTTTCTGTTTGAATTAGAACCAGGTCCGCGGTGGAGATGAAGTTCTCAAAGTCATGCCGTGTGAACTGGAAGACCTGAGGATGAGTTCTACTGCTAAACTATCCAGCTGTTGTGTCCTTGTCGCCACGTGTCCTGAACTAGTGTTTTCCTGTAGCATTGTTGTCAGGCGTGTTCTCGAGGCTGTACTTGACCACAACAATTTCCTGGCTGTGCCTTCGATTACGAAGGGTGTGGTTCTTGTAAAGCTTCCCGACAAATCTGATGCGGCCTGTCTTCATCGTCATGTTTATGAGTGGAAAGACCACTCTGTTAGGTTCTCCAAGGTTGACGAGATGGTGATGGTGCAGGTAGACATCTCTCACGAAGTCCATGGCCTAGTCAGTTATGCGGGGTTCATCCCGTAGGTCGGTGGCAAGAAATAGTCTGCAGAGTTTAATTAGTGCAACTTTGCTTGTCTGTAGTAAGTACTATTGTTCAGTACTTGATTTGTGTTTGTGAACCCTGTATTGTTTAGTACTGCCGCTTTTGGTGTGTGGTGAGTCCTGAGAACAGTCTATGTTAATGTCTGTCCACTCAATTCAGTCTGTATATTTTGAAGTATCCAGATCATCTTTTTTGTGAGGACGGTTTATCAATTATGGTTACACTCCAATATCTGTATGCATTGCAGGGTTTATCGCACCCACCAGGATTTCCAGTCCCATGGATGTTCGGTCCATATGATTTGTCACGACCTTTGGACTGTCCTGCTTGTGGGAGTAGGCGGGGCCCTGCATGCCACGCGTAGTTGGACGATCAATCTTCTGTTTAGTACTTCAACATAGTGATTTCCTGGTAAGGATTCACTCGTGTCACATCAAGTAAATCTTATTGATTTACTGTCTAAATCTTATTGATTTAATGTCATGTTTTCTTTCTTTTGCTGCAATTTTACGATGCAGGTTTTGCCATGTGACATTCATCACAAAATAAACCGTTTGGTTTGCTCTACAATGGCTATTTTTGCAGGTTTCACTTCTTATGTCGTGAGTAACAAGGGCACTGTCCATCACTTATATTACTGGAAAAAATTGGACCAGTCTGTTGTCTGAGTACAAGCTGAATCCCTATGATGAACTGCAGTTTGGTTTAACAAACACGCCACAATTAGCCCTTCTCGCATTTAAAAGAAATGAAGAAAAAACTGGATCACAGTCACGGAGCCTAGTCAAGTTAGAAAGCTGATCATAGCAGACGAGACACGATCACCGGTGTCTCGCACATCGGTACCACCTTCAGAAACGGATCGAGCATCGGCAGTTGCTCTAGCACTGACAGCGGCAGCAACTCAGTCTGATCCAGCTGAGGATTGGGCACCGACTGCGTCAGCGGATCAGGCTGATCTACCGGAGGATCGGGCATCGACATCGGCACGTGCTCCGACACCGGCATCGGCTCTACAAGGAGCACCATCTTCAGCATCAGTGGCGGCACTACCAGTCGCACCGGCAGGGGCACTAGCAACGGCTTCGGCACCTGCACCAACACTTGCACTTGCATCTGCTCCCACCCGTGCAACGGCAACGGAACTAGCAGTTGCACCGGCAACAGACTGGGCTGCAGTTCGCACTTCATATACCAAAGTCCTTACAAAAACCGACATGTCCACCTTCTTGGTAAGCATTGGCCGCCCAAGTGTTTCATTCTTTTTTCTTTCCATGTTGTTTCACATGATTCACTGTGTTGATCTAACTGTTTGTGTATGTCTTCTTATTACAAACAGAGAATTCCTAGAGCAACGAGGGAGTCGTTCAACAATCCGGGCGACCGTGGCCAAGTTTCTCTTACCATGCGCAGCCTTGGTGTGAATGAACCTGCTCAATATACCGTAAGTACAAAGGATGGTCACATGATGATTGATGCTAAAGGATGGTCAAGGTTCAAATCTAAATCATATCTTGCGGTAGGGGATGATGTCAAAATCGAACTTTCTCGGCAAGGAGAGCTGGTCCAAATCAACTTTGAAATTCTTCAGTAGCAGCACGCAACTGCCGAACTGATCTATCCTCCGAGAGATTTTGATGTAATAATCTGGCATGGTGAAACAAGTGTCCTGTGTGTATAAGTAGTACGACAGTATTATTTATCACATGTTATATCGTTGATAGAATTGCAACTCTGATTGCTGGTTAGGAACTGTCGTTCGATTTCATTCTAACAGCTGCCGTGCTTTATTCAATTTTGTGTATTCGCCTTGCGACAGCATCTAAAACCAGCGCCGTACCAATCGCTTGCAATATGAAAAGCTCTGAGGTAGAACACATGGGCCCCCAAACATGCAGGCCCACCGGCCTGTGGTCCAAAGTCCAGAACCGTGAGCCTGTCTGAGTATTATATTCTCAGTTGAACCCCCATAATGCCCGTGCGTTGCACATAACATCAAGATGCATTTGTATGAGTATTTTATCTTGTGAGAGAAAAGGATGAATGAGGGAAGGCCTTATTTGCAAATGTGGAGAGGTGTGTGGGTGCCTTTTTGCAAAATTGCCATACTTTCCTTCCTATCCGTCAGATATAAATCGGACGGCCTATATTGCAGGATGGCAGGCACACCATCATCACCAACTCGTCTATACTCTATTAAAAAAACTATATTTTTTATAATTATATATGTTATACATATTCCCCTTGATTTTTCTTATGTATAAAGTTGTGATATAAAAGATTTTTATATTTCTTTACAGAGGGAGTATCTCTCTGTCAAAAATATATTTATGTGTAACTAGTTACTCCCGTCTTTCTACTTCCTTTCGCTGATATGTGGGGCATCCGGCAATGGGGTCCATGTGCCATATGCACCAAATTAGAGTGCACAACTACACGGTAGACACACCCCGGTCGCAGCACCACAGTAATGCCCAATGAGCCATCAAATCACAAAAAAACCCCACCTTTCCAGCTTTAGCAGTAAGCTGGACGAACGAAGCAACAATATTTCACTGGGCCTGAATCCCCTTCTCCTCGTCTGCTTGTTCAGAGAAAACCCCCGCTCGGTGATTGCATAGGGTTTTCTCATGGAGAACCTGGTACGAATTCTTCATCCATCCCCGATAAATCCAAGTCCCTTGGTCGCGGGTAATCCTAGGATGGCAGCCGGCGCCGTTGATGCATTTTTCTTCCAACTGAATCTAGTGTGTTTCATTTGCAGTGCCCAAAGTGCAAGGACCCTACAGGTTTCTGTGCCCTCGGCGAGACGCCACACTTGTTCCTTCTCATCCTAACACAGGATTTTAAAACGCGCACAGTATGTTCCTAGAATCCTCTTTTCTATCCGGGAGGGTGGGGTTTTTTGAACATGTCGTCGACTAATTTGGAAATTTGGATTGCTATATTTGGATAAAAGGTACTAGTACCATGGTCAACACTGATGTGAAGGATGAAGTTATTTCTAGATTTGGATAGGGAATACATTGTGTTCTCATATTATTTTTCCTGCAGTGCATTCCTTGCTCTACCAGAACACATGTACTCAAGATGCTCGGCCTTGCCATAACTGAATACACCAGTTTAATGGTCACAGTGAAGACAAGCCATGGATATAAGTTCCGAGTTGGGTTCATGAACCAAGAAGATCGCTGCTTTTTTATGGCCAAACTTGGATAAACTTTCTCAAGTGTTACGGACTGAAAGTTGGCGCACGAATGTTGATGGAAATAGCAGAACCTGGTCTCATCTTCACTGCGATCTTCCACCCCGACGTTGTTCCAATTGTTCATCCATGTTAGTTTTGTATCTAGTTCTTTCTTGTTGCCTCGATTACTTCTTAATCCACCTATTCTGTCTAATTAATTACAATTTAAATTTATAAGTAGCAACGAATCTCTCATGAAGATGCTACTTCTAACTAATATTTTCTTATAATTGGTGGCACGTGTAGGTTTTTTCAGAGTTAAGCAGGCTACTCGTTTGTTATTCTGTAAGAACTCGGCTGTTACTGATGGCACTGAAGTTGACTGGGACGACATCCACAAGTTCCTACACTTTATTGATCGTCTTGAGGTCCTTGTGGGGCGTTTCAATGGTGGAAGGCCATGTGGGATATGTGTGCCACTGCTGCACTCGTTGAACAGGTCCAACTGTGTCGAGAAACTTATGGTACGAGCTGTTTTCTGTTATATATGTTGTTCATAAACTCTTGCTTATACACAATTTTACAGCTGTGATCTTCTTGAAATAGAAACTGCCTAGTTCTATTGTTCCTATACAGATGCCTGACCATGGTTGGGTCAGACTTGTGCTTGGTCACAACATGATGTTTATGTCGACCTACTCCATTCCCCTTGGAGGTGAAAAGATACTTATTCATGGGTGGTCTCAAATAATGAAGGCCCGTCCATCTTGGAGAATAGGACAGAAGATTATGTTCCTGCTTTTCCATGGCTCTAAAGCGAATATACTGTTTATTGACCACATTGCGAGATGAAGCCACTTTCAGAGGTAGTGGATGCGCGGGGTGGCGCCTGGGCCTTGTCCTTGGGCTTGGCGGCCTCACCCTTGGTTAATTGTAGGCAAAGTAGCACTGTTCGAGGTGTGTTTTGTATGGTTCAACCTCTACAAGTACTCATACTGCTTTCAGCTATGGTTGTTAAGTGCCCCTGCTGGTTTCAGTTAAGGTTGTTAAGTACTCCTGCTGCTTTTACAGTTTGTCGTGTTTCTTCAGCCCTGTCTTCCTCCAGCTGCCAAAACCAAACCAGCGCCGGTGGGGCCGCCTGCTTCCGCCTCCCACGGCTGGTTGCGCCTCAGCGCACGCATCGCCGCCCCACCGCCTCCTAAATCGTTAACGCTGACGTCCGAGGCCTCGCCGTCGTCCTCCACGCGCTTTGGTGCGCTTGCCGCGGCGCCGCCCTCTCGCGTTGTCAACATGGTCAACAAACAACAGGAATCGGTAGAGGACTGTACGTGGAGAGGATGACAGTAGGGGCCCACCATGTCCATCGCTGGACGCAAGGAACTTCCTCATTTTTTTGTTATATATACTCCATCGTCAGTGTATGGAAAAAGAAAATGCTTCCTCCTAGTGGTTTCCTGACATCTGGGACCCACGACATTGTCAGCGTATATAGTCAATAGACAAGAGAACATCACAAGATCGGCTGACACCTGGGACGTAGCTGCTCGAGCAGTATTTTTTTGGTTATTGTTGAGACGGAGCAGGGTTTCAACTGGGCTGTGGCCCGTCAAGCCCGAGCTTATATTTTATGTTCACCATATGACTAGCCTAGTTATTTTTTCTTTATGAAAATGAGCCCAGTTTATTTTTTCTGAAGAATACCCAATCCAGACCTACTTATTCTTCTATGCCCTGATGGGCTGCAACTCTTTCAAGACGCCTGCAAATCTTGAAAGTAATATGAAATGGGTTGTTAATATAAAAACATATGACAAATTGGCAATTACTTTATAATTTCTTAATTTTTTCACATTTTCAGATTCCTATTTCACTCTGCTTGAACCTAATTTAAATATATCTTCAAAGTACTTTAAATATGGCTCGACATTTAGGTATTAAAAATAGTTTGGAACCCACAAAAATATGCGAATTTTCGTTTAAATTTTTAACCCTGGCCCTGGCCAACAAAAAAATGAACTACAATAAATTGTATAAGAAGTTGCAAGGAGCTATATATAAATTATTAAAAAAATAGGGAATGGTCTGACTTGTGGGCCTATTAAGTTGACGCGTATGCAAGATTGTTTTACTTATTATATACGTCAACAAACGATTCTAGCAAATGTGACCGTTGGATGTCAATCCAACGGTCGTCGTGTTTCTTCAATCTCTGATCTTCTTGCTTCAGCCGCCAAATCCAGCGCCGGTGGGACTGCCTGCTCCCGCCTCCCGTGGCCGGTTGTGCTGCCGCGCAGGTCTCACCACCCCCTACTACTCCCACCGCTGGCCAGGCCATCCCTCTACTCACCCACATCCCTCCACTGCTGTGGCTTCGCCGCCTCCGGGTCATTCCCTTCCTGGGTCTCGCCATCGTCCATCGCGCTGGTGTTCTTGGCACGGCGTGGTCAACATTGTCAACAAACGACAACATCAGAAGAGGGATGTACATGGAGAGGCTGACAGTTGGGACCCACATGGTCCATGGCCGCACGCAAGCAAGTACCTCCTTATTACACCAAAAAGAATGAATACTCCCGGTGACAGCTCGGACCCACCAGCTATATCTTCACACGCAAGGAAGTGCCTCCTTATTACGCACAAAAAAATGAATACTCCCCCTGCTAGCTGGGACCCACCATAGTGGGAGGCTGACTTGTGGGCCTACTAAGTTGACGCGGACGGAGGGCTTTGTCAACTTAGTCAACAAACGATTCTATCACCAGTGACCGTTGGATTGTTAACATCCAACGGTCGTCCTACTTCTTCAACCTCTGATTTTCTTGCTCTAGCCGTCCAAACCACCACGTGCTCTTGCCTCCCGTGGCCGGCTGTGCTGCAGCGGAGGCCTCACTGCCCCCTAATACTCCCATCGCTGGCCAAGCCCTGCGGCGACGACAGCCTCACACCATAGCCGAACCAGTGAACCCTCGTACTCCTCTCCACGTGGGCTTCCATTGCCGTGTCTTCCCCGGCTCCGCGTCGTCCCCTTCCTAGGCCTCACCGTCGTCCATCGCCTTGGTGCTCTCGGCGTGGCGTGGTCAATGTGGTCAAGGAACGACTTCCATCGGAAGAGTACTGTACGTGGAGAGGCTGACAGCTGGGTCCACAGCCGCAGCAAGGAAGTGCCTCCTTATTACACGGAAAATAATGATTCCTCCACCTGACAGCAGGAACCCATCGGACGGGCCACCGTATTTCGTGAAAAAAATGTTTCCCCTAACTGCTGGGACCCACCAGCTACATCTTCGCACGCAAGGAAGTGCCTGACAGTCGGGACCCACCTGGTCGAAGCGTACGTAGCGTTGTCATTCTGGTCGCGAACGTGTACGTACATACTGGTCAATCGGTCTGTCTGCAGGCTGCAGCGATGAACCATGGTCGTGTAAGGAAGGGCACGTGTCGTAGTAGAGGTGCGCATGTGTCGTAGTAGAGGTGCGCACGTATCATGTACACGTACGTACAACAAGGGTGCAAGAAAGTAAATACGGCCACGTACGTACATACGGGCGGGGTCTCGAACACCTACTCGCGCATACGTACGGCCAGGGCTCGTGTACATGGCTGGGTCAGAACAAAGAAACTGCGTCGTCGTCGTGTTCATGGGGAGGCAACGGAATGCCTTGTGTTCATCGGGAGGCAACGGAATACGTCGTGTTCATCGGGAGCCAACTGGCTTGGACGGAACAGCCGATCGAAACGAGGCCTGGCATACCGCAGAGCGGAGGAAACGACCTTGTGTTCGACCGGCCATGATCAAAATGTGATCCTGTTCATTGGGAGGGGTCTGGCGTACCGCAAAATGGAGGAAACGGACGTCTCTTGGTCGAAACGGGGTCCTGTTGATTGGGAGGGGTGTGGCGTACCGCAAAATGGAGGAAACATACTTGTGTTGGAGCGCTACGGTCGAAAGAGGGGTCCTGTTCATCGGGAGGTGTGTGGCGTACCGCAAAACGGGACTCCACGGGCTAGTGTTCATCTCCAACGTCGACCTCCTCGAGCCTCCACGGGCTATTGTTCATCCACCGCCAACCTCCTCCAGCCTCCACCTGTGACTGTTCATCCACGGGCTCCTGTCATCCACCCTCCACCGCTCCTCCACCGACTACTGTCCAACCAGCCCTCTCCACGGGGTCCTGTTCAACCACCCCTCCATGGGCTACTGTTCATCCATCCATCCACCGGCTACTGTTCAACCAGCCCTCCACGGGGTCCTGTTCATCCAGCCCTCCACGGGGTCCTGTTCATCCACCCCCAACTGCCTCGATCGGGGTCCTGTTCATCCAGCGGCAACGGCCTCTACTACCAACGGGTCCTGTGCATCCAACCCCCACCGTACTGTTCATCCAACCCCCCCCCCCAACAACACTCACTGTTCATCAAGGGAAGGAGGCAGTAGGGTTCGATCAGCTTCAGTTAGCAGCAGTAGCAAAGGAATCACTCGGGTTTAGTTAACAGCAAGGGATCGATCGCTCGGGTTCAGTAATGTAGCTAGTGCAATCGCTCGGGTTCAGTTAGAGCCCAATGCCTCGCACACACGCGCGTACGTGTACGAGAGAAAATCGCATCGCTCGGCCCCCGACCACCCACCGTAACCGGGAACTCCCTGATATTTTCCTCGCCCTCGCTTCTACCACGGTTTTTCCGTCATGGACGGCCCAAAGAATGTCATGCAGCTGCGTCTCCGGCCCGCCCAGGACGAAAAGCCCATTTTCTGTCATGATTTTTCGTCATAGAAGTAGGAGCCCAGCGCATCTATGATGATACCGGATTTTGTCACAATTATCGTCATAGAAGTGTCATAAGCATGACAGAAAAATTTTCGTTCGGCCCAAAATGTCACGGATGTGTCTTTTTTTTTGTAGTGTTGCTAGTCATTTCAAAGGTTATCAAGTGGAACATGTTGATCGCAGGAAAAATGAGGCAACTGATGCTTTGAGCCGGTTAAGGTCCCAGCTTAAGCCGGTGCCACCTAACATTTTCCTTAATGTTCTGCATAACCCTTCAGTCAAATTGCCTACGGAGGAAGATCTTGCTATTCCTGACCCGGAGGCACAATTGGTGGCGGCTCTTCATGCTATTCCTGATTGGATAGTTCCATATTTGGCTTATATGACCTGGGGAGAGTTACCTGAAGATGAAACTTTAGCCAGGCAGATAACCCGGAGGCCTAAGTCAACGACTATTGTCAATGGAGAGTTGCATCATCGCAGTGTCACAGGGGCGTTTCAACATTGTGTCTCTCCTGAAGAAGGTCGTGAGATCCTACGAAAGATTCATGAAGGAGATTGTGGTCATCATGCCGGCTCTAAGTCTCTCGTGGCCAAGGCTTTCCGTCATGGGTTTTATTGGCTGACGGCTCATGCTGATGCAGTAGATTTGGCCAGTAAATATGATGGCTATTAGAAATTTTCAAGACGAGCTCATGTTCCGGCTCAAGAATTACGGATGATTCCAATTACTTGGCCATTTGCAGTCTGGGGGCTGGATATGGTTGGACCTTTCAAACAGTCCAAATATAAAAAGATCCACCTTTTGGTGGCGGTTGACAAAGTCACAAAGTGGGTTGAGGCAGAGCCGGCCAGCAAGTGTGATGCGGCAACAACGGTTCAGTTCATCAAGAAATTGATTTTCGTTTTCGCTTTCCCCATAGCATTGTAACTAATAATGGCACTAATATGTCCAAAGGTACTATGAAAGAGTTTTGTCAACGAGAGAAAATTTGTCTTGATGTATCATCAGTGGCTCACCCCCAATCCAATGGCCAAGCTGAAAGAGCCAATCAAGAGATTTTGAGAGGCATCAAACCCCGGCTTATGGTCCCTTTGCAGAGGACGCCAGGTTGTTGGGTGGAGGAACTGCCCTCAGTGTTATGGAGCATCAATACTACCCCCAACAGATCTACGGGTTACACGCCTTTCTTCATGTATTATGGAGCAGAGGCGGTTCTCCCTAGTGACATCCGTCACGATTCGTCCCGTGTGGCGGCTTATGTTGAAGCTGATAATGAAAAAAGCACGTCAGGATGCTATTGACCTGTTGGATGAGGAGCGTGACCTTCCGGCGGCTCATTCGGCGATTTACCAGCAAGATCTGCACCGTTATCATAGCCGCCGGCTTAAAACCAGGACCTTTTAAGAAGGCGATTTGGTGCTCTGGCTTATCCAGGATCAAACTGATATGCACAAGCTATCCCCACCTTGGGAAGGGCCCTTTGTGGTCAGCAAAAATCTAAACAACGGGTCATACTACCTTGTCGATGTTCGAGACCATAAGGACTCACGCATGTCGGAGGAGGAGATCCGCCGGCCGTGGAATATTGCTCATCTTCGGCCTTATTACACCTGAGCCACAGGCTCTTGTGATGTACATACTTTGTCAATGTATGTATTATGATGAATATAATAAAGCCGACATCCCTGAATTCAGGGCCTCTGTCATTTCATTTCTGAGAATATGAGTCTTTATTGTCACTTCATATGATCACTTGGGGGCTTCCTGCTTATTGAGCACAGCTATGATTACCCTCTTGGTCCGGCTTGTACGCCATGATTACAAAATACTTGGGGGCTTCCTGCTCATTGAGCATAGCTATAACTACCCCGCTGATCCGGCTTGTACGCCTGGAATAAAACATTACTTGGGGGATCTTTGTTCATGAACAGAGCTTTGATGACCCTTGTAATAGGCTTGGACGCTGGGTGTATTCACCAAAAAATCCGGGTTATCCTGCCTTTGTAAGTCTGCCACTCCACCCATGTAATCCTGGAATAACTCGCCGTACTCTTGACAGTCAATCTTATAAAGACCCTGAATTTGTCAAATTTAAAACGATGACTGGTCATGTGAGGCCCGGCTTACAAGTTTGAATGAAGGTTTAACTCAGCGGCTGTGCGGCCCCTGAACAGCACTTGACATTGAGGCTTGGCGGCCTATGAAAGCCTTGTTTTTTGATTTATATTTGATTTGAACATTTTTTGAGGTTCGTCTCTTGTGACATGACAATACATGGTTGAAAACTGATGAGGGTCATGTTGCCTTATGGTTCATGTATCTTGTGAAATTGATGCTGCTTTGTTGAATCTTGTCATGAAAGATCAATTTTCTGGCCTTCCTAGTGAAGATGCCGCTACCCATCTAAACAACTTCGTTGATTTGTGTGGTATGCAAAAGAAGAACGATGTGGATAATGATATTGTTAAATTGAAGCTATTTCCATTTTCGCTTAGAGATCGTGCTAAAACTTGGTTCTCTTCTTTGCCTAAAAATAGTATTGATTCTTGGAATAAGTGCAAAGATGCTTTTATCTCTAAGTATTTTCCTCCTGCTAAGATCATCTCTCTTAGAAACGATATTATGAATTGCTACTGTCCTACAAAACTCTACGCTTGGAGGCCCAACACGCGTCTACAAGAATAAAGTTGCGTAGAAGAAATCAAGCTCTTTTCTGGCGCCGTTGCCGGCGAGGTGAGTGCTTGAAGGTATATCTTTAGATCTTGTAACTGAATCTTTTAGTTTCTTGTTTTATCACTAGTTTTGTTCATAAAATAAAACTAAAAAATGGAATTTATGTTGCATCATATTATTGATCACCTTTATAATATCTTTCTTGAAAATGATGGTTTGGAAAATTGTGCTCAATTGTTAGAAGAAGAAGTCAATAAAATGCTTAGCACAAAATATTTGAATGATGAGCATGATTGCAATGTTGTTAGTGTGAATTCTTTGAATATCCAGAACGCTAATGATTATTGCACTAGTCATGAGAAAAATGTTTCTTATAATCATGTCAATTTTTGAGGAGTGAATTGGGAGTGCAATTGCACACCAAAAAGGGAAGATAGATTTTGTAAGAAGCATAAATATTTAGAAACAAAAAAGTTGCAAGAGAGGCTAGATGATTGTGCTGAAAGAATTAAAAAAATTCGCCATCCTTGTGAACTTTGCAATGAACACGGTCCGTTAAATCTCCAATGCAAGTTCTTTCATGATCAAACCGTGTCCAAAAATGGTGATAACTTGATTACCCTTGAGAATCATAAAGAGCTTAGTCTTCTTTTGAGGCATGAAGAAATGAAATGTATAACTGAGGGTATTCCAAAATTTAAACTTGAGAGATTTCTTGATTTTGATCTAGAGGAAATTTATATGTTTTGTACGGTAAATTGCATTGATAATCCTTATATTGCCAACTATCTAAAGACAAGGAAACAAATAGAATATGAAGAGAGTACTAATGAAAGGGAAAACGTTTCCCAAAACCCTCCTAGTGTTTATTATGATGAATCAGATAACGAGGTGGAGCTTCCTATCCAATCAATCTCTTCAACAAGAAGCTTGAAAAACTTAATTAAACCCACACATGATGTGGTGAAGAAGAAGAAAAGAAGAAAGAATAAAGGTAAAAAGGTATCTCTCCCATATAATGTTGCTCCTATCACCATTGTGCCTCATGAAAGTGAATCAAATATGTTGATGGAGGATGATGATATTGAGTATGATTTTGTGATACCTACTACTTTTTGTAATGATTATGATTAGGAAGATAACGATACCCCTTATGATTTTGAAAATCTTTTTAGCACTTGCTTGGAAGAATATGATAATAATGTTTGCTATACTATTGGTGCCATTCATGCTATTGATAAGAATGATTGTGATGATATGCAAAACCACAATCTTGGGGATGCTATGTTTGATGAGTATGATATGTTTGAAGATTTATTTGCTGGAAATAATGCTCGTCCTAAGATTGGGGATTGATACGTCTCCAACGTATCTATAATTTTTTATTGTTCCATGCTATTATATTACCTGTTTTGGATGTTTAATGGCCTTTATTATGCACTTTTATATTATTTTTGGGACTAACCTATTAACCGAAAGCCCAATGCAAATTGCTCTTTTTTTGCCTATTTCAGTGTATCGCAGAAAAGGAATATCAAACGGAATCCAAACGGAATGAAACCTTCGCGAGGATCGTTTTTGGAACAAACGCAATCCAGGAGACTTGGAGTGGACGTCAAGGAAGCAACAAGGCGGCCACGAGGTAGGAGGGCGCACACAGGGGGTAGGCGCGCCCCCACCCTAGTGGGCCCCTCGTGGCTCCACCGACCTACTTCTTTCGCCTATATATACTCATATACCCTGAAAACATCCAGGAGCACCACGAAACCCTATTTCCACCGCCGCAACCTTCTGTACCCGTGAGATCCCAGCTTGGGGCCTTTTCCGGCGCTCTGCCGGAGGGGGAATCGATAACGGAGGGCTTCTACATCAACACCATGGCCTCTCCGACGATGCATGAGTAGTTTACCACAGACCTTCGGGTCCATAGTTATTAGCTAGATGGCTTCTTCTCTCTCTTTGGATCTCAATACAAAGTTCTCCTCGATTCTCTTAGAGATCTATTCGATGTAACTCTTTTTACGGTGTGTTTGCCGAGATTCAATGAATTGTGGGTTTATGAACTTGATTATCTATGAATATTATTTGATTCTTCTCTGAATTCTTTTATGCATGACTTGATATCTTTGCAAGTCTCTTCGAATTATCGGTTTAGTTTGGCCTACTAGATTGATCTTTCTTGCAATGGGAGAAGTGCTTAGCTTTGGGTTCAATCTTGCGGTGTCCTTTCCCAGTGACAACAGGGGCAGCAAGGCACGTATTGTATTGTTGCCATCGAGGATAAAAAGATGGGGTTTATATCATATTGCTTGAGTTTATCCCTCTACATCGTGTCATCTTGCCTAATGCGTTACTCCGTTCTTATGAACTTAACACTCTAGATGCATGCTGGATAGCGGATGATGTGTGGAGTAATAGTATCAGATGCAGAATCGTTTCGGTCTACTTGACACAGACGTGATGCCTATATTCATGGTCATTGCCTTAGATATCATCATAACTGTGCACTATTCTATCAATTGATCGGCAGTAATTTGTTCACCCACCATAATACATGCTATCTTGAGAGAAGCCACTAGTGAAACCTATGGCCCCGGGGTCTACTTTACATCATATCAATTTTCAACCTACAATTCTAGTTTACTATTTATCTTGCAATCTTTATCTATACCACAAAAATACCAAAAATATTTATCTTATTATCTTTATAAGATCTCACTTTTGCAAGTGGCCGTGAAGGGATTGACAACCCCTTTATTGTGTTGGTTGCAAGGTTCTTATTTGTTTGTGCAGGTACGAGGGACTTGCGTGTAGTCTCCTACTGGATTGTTACCTTGGTTCTCAAAAAACTGAGGGAAATACTTACGCTACTTTGCTGCATCACCCTTTCCTCTTCAAGGGAAAACCAACGCATGCTCAAGAGGTAGCAAGAAGGATTTCTGGCGCCGTTGTCGGGGAGATCTACGCACAAGTCAAGACATACCAAGTACCCATCACAAACTCTTATCCCTCGCATTATATTATTTGCCATTTGCCTCTTGTTTTCCTCTCCCCCACTTCACCTTTGTCGTTTTATTCGCCCTTTTTCGTTCGTCTCTTTTTGCTTGCTTCTTCTGTGCTTGCTTGTTGGATTGATTGATTGTCACGATGGCTCAAGATAATACTAAATTGTGTGACTTTTCCAATACCAACAATAATGATTTTGTTAGCACTCCAATTGCTCCTATTACTGATGCTGAATCTTGTGAAATTAATGCTACTTTGTTGAATCTTGTCATGAATATCAATTTTCTGGCCTTGCTAGTGAAGATGCCGCTACCCATCTAAACAACTTCGTTGATTTGTGTGGTATGCAAAAGAAGAAAGATGTGTATAATGATATTGTTAAATTGAAGCTATTTCCATTTTCGCTTAGAGATCGTGCTAAAACTTGGTTCTCTTCTTTTGCCTAAAAATAGTATTGATTCTTGGAATAAGTGCAAAGATGCTTTTATCTCTAAGTATTTTCCTCCCGCTAAGATCATCTCTCTTAGAAACGATATTATGAATTTGAAGAAACTTGATCAAGAGCATGTTGCACAATCTTGGGAGAGGATGAAATTAATGATACGTAATTGCCCTACACATGGTTTGAATTTATGGATGATTATACAAATTTTTTATGCTGGATTGAATTTTGCTTCTAGAAATCTTAGGAGAAGCTACTAAACTCCTAGATAATATTATGGTTAATTATTCTCAATGGCACACCGAAAGATCTACTAGTAAAAAGGTTCATGAGATAGAAGAGATTAATGTTTTGAGTGGAAAGATGGATGGACTTATGAAATTGTTTGCTAATAAGAGTGTTTCTTCTGATCCTAATGAAAGTGCGTTATCTCGACTAGAGGGGGGTGAATAGGCGATTTTTATGAATTCTTCACTGAGGAATTTTTCGGTGAGGAAATTCCTTAGCGAAGAACTACTTGCAGCGGAATAAGTACTCAAAAGTAAACATAACAGAACACAAGCATGGTCATCATGATGAAATGAAGACAAGCACAGAGTACAGAAAGCGTAAACACATGATAGCACAAGATGAAGACAAACAGACTGAAGAAATTGAACTGAGGAAATTGAGAAAGTCTTCAGTCAAAGTCTTCAAACAGATATGAACAAGCACCCAACACAGTTATGAGGAAATGAAAGAGTTGAGGAAATAGAACGAGTAGGCTTGGTGAAGACAATGATTTGGTAGACCAGTTCCAACTGCTGTCTCAGTTGTACATCTGGTTGGAGTGGCTAGGTATTTAAACCTGAGGACACACAGTCATCACCGTATTCTCCTTGAGCTAAAGTCACACAGACCTCGCCCAATCACTCGTGGTAAGTCTTCAGGTGACTTCCGAACCTTCACAAACTCGGTCACTCGGCGATCCACAATTCCTCTTGGATGCTCTAGACCATGGCGCCTAACCGTCTGGAAGAAGCACAGTCTTCAAAGGTAGCAAGCGTCGGATCTACGCAGGATCAATCTCTTCAGTGATGCTCAATCACTTTGGGTTTGTAGGTGTTTGGGTTTGGGTTTTCCTCACTCGATGATTTTCGCTCAAAGTCCTCGGAGGATGGGATGCTCTCAAATGACAAGTGTCAGTTTCTCTCGGAGCAGCCAACCAGCTAGTGGTTGTAGGGGGCGGCTATTTATAGCCCAGGGAGCAGTCAGACATGATAAGACATAAATGCCCTTCAATAATATGACCGTTAGGTGGGTAGATATTTTGGGACAGCTGGCGCGTAGCACAACAACGGTCGGAAATTTGAGTATCAAATTCCTCAGGGCTATCATGTTCCTCGCTGTGTAGGCAATCCGCACTGGCGAATTCCTAACTCCTCAGTCAGAACAAATTCCTTAGAGACCAGAAGAACTTCGTCTCTGTCACTGAAGAATATGACTGAACTGTATGAGATTTCCAATGGCTTCACTCGAAGGGATTGGTAGGTGTAGGATTTTGAGTTGAGCATCACATGGAAAATTTTCCTTAGTATTTCCTCGACCCCCTTTAACAGTACGGTGTTTCCTATGACTCAAGAAAAAGAAAAAGAAACTACAAAAACAAAAGTCTTCACGCTTCATGTTCCTCAAATGAATACCAAGTCTTCAAGGTCACACCAATTTCTTCACTTTCAAAGTCTTCAGAAAGTCTTCGGAAATCCAAAGTCTTCAGACGAAGAACTTCATTTTTAGGGGTTGACTTTCTCTGTAAATATCAAACTCCTCATAGACTTATAGACCTGTGTACACTCATAAACACATTAGTCCCTTAACCTATAAGTCTTCAATACACCAAAATCACTAAGTGGCACTAGATGCACTTACAATCTCCCCCTTTTTGGTGATTGATGACAATATAGGTTAAGTTTTCAACGGGGATAAACATATGAAGTGTAAATACTGATACTAAGGAATTTGATTGCAAGATATAGAAGAACTCCCCCTGAATATGTGCATAGTGAGGAATTTGCTTTTGAAGCAATGCAGACTTGAAGAGTAGAATCATGGTGATCTCCCCCTATATCTTGTAATTCCTACACGCATTTAACATATAATATGAAGAATTTGAAATGCATGATGAAATATGGTGACTGATGTAATTCAGCATGCGTGCATTAACATATATGAGGAATAAGCATGCAGAAAACACAGCAAAAGTATCAGGCCACCATAGAGTTTAAGTTTACAACTCAATCCAGCAAAGTCATCAGAAGAACGAGAGTTGTAACTTAGCAAAAAAACACTCATATAAGATAGACTCGCTTGAAGACTAACTCAAATTTCTCCCCCTTTGTCATCGAATGACCAAAAGGATCGAAAATGAGGACTAACGCCCCTGAAGAATATCAAGTTGATGAAGGAGCGCCAGCGTTGGTGGGGTCGTTTGTTGATGTAGGGCCTGCCGCAGTGTCGTCCAAGTCTTCATGCTCATCGGTGTCGCGCGATGAAGAATATGAACTGGCCACCAAGGAAGGAACCTTGACCTTCTTGTATTTCTTCGATGGAGGAGCAGACCAGTCAAAATCTTCCTTGAGACCCATTTTCTTCAGATCTTCTTCACCATATACATGTGACAGAATAGCCCAGGTGTGACCGAAGACTTCGTGGAGGTAGTAATGGTTTTTCTTCACTACATTATGTGTAGCAGTCATGTTGTGAAGAATTGAACCAAACTGACGCTTAACCCATTTATGGTTTCGATCCACCTTCTGGTGAAGACTAAGCAGAAGCTCATGGTCAGTCATCACACGAGGAGCAGTGGCTTGAGGATTTGGCTTGGGGGCATGGGCAGGAGAATCATGAGTGGCAGAGTCATCATTGGTGGAATAAGATGAGGCTTTGCGAAACTGACCATCCAATGGACGAATGCCTTCATCAATAACAGCTGGTGCCTTGCCCTTTTCATCAGCTGAGGAATAGGTCCGCTTGAGGACTTCAATCGGGGGCAAGTAGCTGAGGTGATTCTGAAAATCAGCCTTGTAGTTGAGTGAAGACCTTGTTCTGAGGAATCTCATGATCCAGGGAGCATAAGGCTTCAGCTCAAACGGAGAAATTGCAACATTTTCCAGAGTCCTCATGAAGAAATCCTGATAATTGACAAGAATGCCATGAATGATGTTGAAAACCAGATTCTTCATGATGCCGACAATTTCCTCATCAGATGAGTCGTGGCCTTTGATTGGACTCATAGTCTTCGTCAGAATGCGATAGACTGTCCTTGGTACATACTGCAATTCCTTCACAAGGAATTTTGTCCTTGAGGCTTGACCTGGTTTCAATGGCTTCATTAGCACTTGCATATAGTGATCAGTAAGCTCAGGCTCTTGGTAGATGCAACGAGCTCCTTCAGGTGGAGGACTGATGGGCAGGGCGTGAAGTAATTCAGAGGCCGGTGCTTTGTAGTGAGTGTTTTCGGTCATCCAGTCCAAAACCCAGGAGTTCACATCGTCAGCATCTCCTGTGATGTGCAATGTTGCGTAGAATTGAAGAATGAGTTCTTCATTCCAATCAACTATGTCTGTGCAAAAGTTTAACAGTCCAGCGTCGTGAAGAACACTGAGGACTGGCACGAAGCATGGCAGAGATTCCATATCCACGTGAGGAATGTGCTCAAGATCGAAGACTTTGTCTTTGTTGAACAGCACCGAGGAATAAAAATTTGCCTGGCTGGCTGTCCAGAAACGCCTCTTCCTAATGCGAGCAGAGTCATAGGGTTTGTAATCAGTGAAGAATACGTGCTCGCCGAAGAAATCATCAGTTTTGAATTTTTGCTTCCGTGAGAATGGATCCTTTGGCTTGGGTTGAGGAGTGTCAGTCAGTTGCATTATCACCTCAGTAATCGCAATCTCAGGTTCTTCTGGCTGAGGAATTTCTGCTTCTACTCCAGTTACAGCCTGGGTCTTCAATTCTTCATTTAAATTTTCTTCAGCACTAGTGGCTGGAATTTCTTCATGGACAGACGGTGTGGCATGTGGTTCACCAGATCCCATTTGAACTGTAGTTAGTGGGGACTGAGGAATTTGTTGCAATGGTGTGAAGGGTGGAGAGTTGGGGTGCTGACTTTCCCAAAAGTCATCATTTAGCACGGTGTGGTACAACCAATGTCCACATCTTCATCTTCCATTTCTTCAACGCCGGCCTCTTCAGCAATAAACTGAGGCATAGGCGAGGAGACAACTGGTGTTGAAGGGATTTCATCCACTTCAATTTCTTCATCCATCTGCTCTGACGAAGCAGCAGAAGGATTTTCTTCATCAGATTCGCTAGGAATCACATATTCTTCATCATAAGGAACAATGTCCTTTGATGGCATGGTTGAGATAGGAACATCATCAATGGGGTTTGCAAATGAGCTGGTCAAAGACTTCATCTTCTTCGGAGCTGAAGAATCTGATGAAGCTGATGCCTTCCTTTTCTTCACTGCTGCACGCTCTACAGCCTTAGTCTTCTTCACATCTGAAGCAGATGGAAGGATCGGAGTTGAGGTAGCCGCAGGAGGAGCAGAGGAATGTGGTTGATTTTCTTCAGGCACAACTGATGCAGTTGCCCTGACCTCTTCATTTTCTTCAGGCGCACCACTAGTGGATGCCCTGGCAATTTCATCAGCGGCTGGAATGCAGTCATCAGCCCTGGAACTCACATTTTCTTCAGCAGCCTGAATGTCATCAGTGGTGTTGGCATGTTCTTCAGTCGACTGAGCAGATGCTTCAGCCCGAGGAATTTCTTGTTGCAATGGAGCAGCAACATTTGGAGTGAACTTTTCTGTTAGCTTCACAAAACGGACTTTGGCTCCAAGCCAGTCAGCGTGGTATACATCAATTCATCACTGAGTTTCTTGATCTCAGATTGAATGTTCACAAGTTCTTCAGTTGTCATAGAGACAACGTGTTTCTTCAGAAAACGCTCCTTCTTGTACTGCGCTTTCTTGATCTGCCTGGCCTTTTCAAATTTCCATTTTTCTTCTTGTATGAAGGCAGTCAGCATATGACTTTGGCCAGGAATCAACTTGAAATCAGGCATATGAGTGTTTGGGTCCTTGTGCCAGAGATCAATGTAGTCGAGGATCAACTTTGGATCCAAAAGCAGAGGCACATTTGTGCCCTTGGCTCTAGCAGCCCTGACTTGCCTATCTCTGATGATTTTGGCAAGTTCCTCATCATCAGCTTCGTCTTCATCAGACGGCACTTGGAAGGCGACCTGCTTCTTGTGAGGACTTGGGCGCGAACCTCGTCCAGCAGTGTCCTTTGTCTTCAGTAGAGAGGGGCTAGTTGAAGAATTTGGTGCGCTGAGGAACTAGCAGAAGCTCCTGAGGCAATAGAGATGCCTGTCGTCCTTTGGCACGTGGCAAGATGCGCAGGTGCAGAGGATTTGGTCAGAGCAGCTGAGGACTTTGGCGGAGGAGCTGAGGATTTTGGAGGAGCAGGAGCAGCGTGAGGAATTGGCCGTGAGGGCTTTGAGGATTCTGGCCGTGAGGGCATTGCTGAGGTACTTGGCCGTGAGGGCATTGAAGAAGAAGCACTTGGCTTGTGAGAAGGCTTCTTTGACATGGCCTTCTTCGGCTTGACAGCAGAGGCCTCCGCAGCAGCAGCAGCAGAGTCTTCGTAGAATTTCCTCACTGCTTCCTTAGCCTATTTGGCCAACTTGTCTTGGCGCTTGGCCCATTCTTCAGGATAGTCCTCACCGCGTTTGAGGCTGGTGGGATCAGCTATTTGGCTAGGTGCCAATGGAGGTCTGGAGCATGGTGGGGTAACAGCGAATTTCTTCATGTATTTGGGAGTAACATATCTGTACTCCCTCCACTCTCTTGCCCATCTCCTCTCTATCTTCTGAATGCGCACCTTGCGTTGATTTTTATCTTCCTTAGGGGGTGTGCAATACCCAGCATAGATGTCTTCAGGGATTTCAAAAGCAGTGTTGACCTCAGGCCTCTTTCCTCCTTTCTGTGGCTTCTTTCCATCAGCCATTTTCTTCAGCTGAGGAATTTGAACAATGGAATTCTCTGAAGATGTATGCAACTTTTCTTCGAAGAACGCTGCAAATGAGTTAAGTTGATCAGAACCTAGTGATTCAGCAGCGAACATGAGTACCTGTGAACAGAGTATAGTTGCGAGGAATTTGGAGAGGTCATATGCGTTCTCAGAGGTTTTTCAAAAAGAACAAGTTTGAAGAATTTGACCAGATGAGTCTTGAAGAATTTCACTAAGCGTTCTTTGTCTTAGGTTCTAGAGTTGTATAGATTGAGAATCCACACAATTGAGGAATCTTGAAGAAAAACATAGCTTAGAGAAATGAATCAAGAACAGATGACATGTGAGGTGTTTAGTGTGTGAAGATTTGAAGAAAAACACCTTTGAGGATTTTGTGGAAATCATTTGAATCAAAGAGGGCAGTAAAAGTAACTTTTAATTACCCTGGACGAAGAACACGATGAACTGGGATGTGGAGATGTGAAGTTCGTCAGTTCAGATCTTCCACGCCCTAACTCGGCAGAGGAAGACAGCTACGGCGGCGGCGGAGTGAAGAAATCCGCGACCGGCGCGAGTACGACGGCGACGAGGTCGAGGCAGTGAAGCTCTTCCTCACCGGCGACGATGAAGTAGCGGCGGCGCTAGGGTTTGAGAATCTCGAGCGGGAGTGAGGTCGAGCGGAGTAAAGGAGAAGTGAGGAAGGGAAGGGGTATTTATAGCCACGGTGAAAAAACTGTTCGCCCGAAGATTTTGGACGAACGTGCCCCTGGCCCTTCTCATTCGCTTGACATGTGTCACCCGCGTACTGAGAAGTGGAGATCGTGTGAGATCGTGGGTGAATAGATAAGTATTTCGTGGGATGCGGAACGATTTGAGCGGAAAAAACCGAAAATTTTGGATAAGATAAGTTTTAACGTTGCGTTCGCAAATTCTTTAGCTGACAAGGACACAGTGAAGATTTTGAACGAGTTTCCAATAGAACGCGCATGAAGAATTTGTGAATAGATTGGGTTGAGTTTAGCATAGAGGGGGAAGGGTCCGATCACATTCACTTAGCAGAAAAAGCAACTTGAAGAAATAGCAATAAGTGAATGCTGTAGAGGACATAAACTCATATATATATATATATATATATATATATATATATATATATATATATGTAGCCAATGAAGAAAAATGACAGGAACAGTGAAGACAATGCAAAGTTGAAGAAAATGAACAACTGAGGAATTTCAAAACTGAGGAAAAACTCAAATTGAAGATTTTCAACTTTGGTGGTGGCGTGACCCACCGTATAAGAATGATGATTTTAGACACCGCGTACAATTGTCGTAGGGTTCTGAGAATCAAATTCTTCATTAATTTCTTCACACTTAGAGTGTTATTCTTCATTGATTGAAGAAAAATGTTTCTTCATGTGTTGCACATCTAAGTCATTAATTTTGCATAAGTGTTAGGATGAGTGTCCTTTTTCAAAGAACATTTGAAGATTCAAAGATATTTAGCTCACACCGCAACTTGCTAAATCTCTTCTCATCCAAGGGCTTTGTGAAGATATCGGCCAGCTGTTCTTCAGTCTTCACATGCTCAATAGAAATGTCGCCCTTCAACACATGATCACGAAGAAAATGATGACGAATCTGAATGTGCTTTATCTTCGAGTGCTGAACTGGGTTGTGAGCAATCTTGATGGCACTCTCATTGTCACAGAAGAGAGGCACATTCTTCACATTGACGCCGTAGTCCTTGAGAGTTTGCTTCATCCACAGCAATTGAGCACAGCAAGAACCAGCAGCAATGTACTCAGCTTCAGCAGTAGACAGTGATACGCAGTTCTGTTTCTTCGAGGACCAACAGACCAAAGATCGTCCGAGGAAATGACATGTACCAGATGTTGACTTGCGGTCCACACGATCACCAACATAGTCAGAGTCTGAATATCCAATGAGATCAAAAGCCGAACCCTTGGGATACCATAATCCAAGTGTTGGTGTGTGAGCTAGATATCGAAGAATATGCTTCACAGCTTTATGGTGTGATTCCTTCGGTGTAGCTTGAAATCGGGCACACATGCAAACACTAAGCATAATATCTGGCCTAGATGCACATAAATACAATAAAGAACCAATCATGGAGGGGTATACCTTATGATCGAAGTCAATACCATTTTCATCAGTGCATAGATGGCCATTTGTGGGCATAGGAATTTTGACGCCTTTGCAATCTTGCCTGCCGAATTTCCTCAGTACATCCTTGAGGTATTTCTCCTAAGATATGAATATGCCATTGCGCTGTTGACGAATTTGAAGACCTAAGAAGAATTTCAATTCTCCCATCATAGACATTTGATATTCTTCACTTATCATATAGGCAAATTCATCACTATAACGTTGGTCAGTACAGCCAAAGATAATATCATCAACATATATTTGGCATACAAACAGATCACCATCATAAGATTTAGTGAAAAGAGTAGGGTCGAGTGAACCGGGTTTGAAGCCTTTCTTCATGAGGAATTCCTTCAAAGTATCATACCACGCCCGAGGGGCCTGCTTGAGGCCATAGAGGGCCTTATTGAGTCTGAAGACTTTGTCATGATTCTTTGGATCTTCAAAACCTGGGGGTTGAGCAACATATACTTCTTCCTCAAGATTACCATTGAGGAATGCACTTTTCACATCCATTTGATATAAAGTGATATCATGATGGTTAGCATAAGCAAGTAATATGCGAATAGCCTCAAGTCTAGCTACAGGTGCAAATGTTTCATCAAAATCAATTCCTTCAACCTGTGTGTAGCCTTGAGCTACAAGCCGTGCCTTATTCCTCACAACAAGGCCATTTTCATCTTGCTTGTTGCGGTAGATCCACTTTGTGCCAATGATATTGTGCTTGCGAGGATCTGGACGTTTGACCAGTTCCCAGACGTTGTTGAGCTCGAATTGATGTAATTCTTCTTGCATAGCTTGAATCCACTCAGGCTCCATAAATGCTTCATCTACCTTAGTGGGCTCTGTGATAGAGACAAAAGCAAAGTGCCCACAAAAGTTAGATAAATGTGAAGCTCTTGAGCGTGTGAGAGGACCTGGTGCTTCAATGTCATCGATGATCTTTTCAACTTGCACTTCTCTTGCAACGCGAGGATGAGCTGGTTGTCGTTGAGGAATTTGATCAACATTTTCTTCAGCACCATTTTCTTCAGCATTTTCTTCAGGTGCATTAGCTCGACGTTCTTCACATTCTGGAATGAATTCTTCAGCAGATTCTTCGGTAGGAATGACATCCTCAGTAGCCTTGAACTTGATAGTTTCCTTAGGTGCTCGTTCATCTATCACAGAAGGTAGGTGCTCTCTTTGCGAACCATTAGTTTCATCGAACCGCTCATCTATAGTTTCAACAACCTTGTGAAGAACGTTGTGGAAGACTCTGTAGGTGTGCAAGTCCTTTCCGTAACCAAGCATAAAACCTTCATGTGCTTTCGGTGCAAATTTAGAGTTGTGATGAGGATCTCTAATCCAGCATTTAGCACCGAAGACTTTGAAATAACTCACATTGGGTTTCTTGTCAGTGAGGAGTTCATAGGCAGTCTTCTTGAAGAATTTGTGAAGATATACTCTGTTGATGATGTGGCAAGCAGTATCAATTGCGTCAATCCAGAAACGACGAGGCGTTTTGTATTCATCAAGCATAGTGCGAGCCATCTCAGCAAGAGTCCTGTTCTTGCGCTCCACGACGCCATTCTGCTGAGGAGTATAAGGAGCAGATAACTCATGAGTAATACCAAGTTCATCAAGATAGTCATCAAGACCAGAATTCTTGAACTCAGTTCCATTGTCACTTCTGATGTGCTTCATCTTCACACCAAAGTTGGTTGAAGCCCTCGAGGAAAATCGTTTGAAGACTTCCTGCACTTCATGTTTGTAAGTAACAATGTGTACCCATGTGTAATGAGAGTAATCATCAACAATAACAAAGCCATATTGAGATGCATCATTTGAAACTGCAGAATAATGGTTAGGACCGAAGAGATCCATGTGAAGCAATTCAAATGGTCGAGTAGTGGTCATGATAATCTTCGCTGGATGCTTAGCCTTTGTCATCTTCCCAGCTTCACAGGCTCCGCACAAGTGATCCTTGAGGAATTTGACATTCTCAATGCCAATGGCATGCTTCTTCTTCGCAAGCGTGTGCAAATTCCTCATGCCTGCATGACCAAGTCATCGATGCCAGAGCCAGCCTTCTGAAGCTTTTGCTAGTAGGCACACGGCTGGTTGCGGTCCTGTAGAGAAATCAACAATATACAAGTCTTCTCTCCTAAAGCCTTCGAAGACTTTGGAATTGTCAGCTTCCATAACCACAACACAACGATACTTGCCAAAGACAACAACCATATCAAGATCACAAAGCATTGAGACAGACATGAGGTTGTATCCTAAGGACTCGACAAGCATGACTTTGTCCATGTGTCGATCCTTTGTCATCGCAACCTTACCTAGACCCAATACCTGACTTTTTCCTTTGTCAGCGAAGATGATATGCTTCAGATGCGATGGTGATAAGGGAGCATCCATCAATAGATTCTTGTCACCAGTCATGCGATTTGTGCATCCACTATCGAGGACCCACTCAGTGGCTTTGGGTTGATCATCCTGCAAATGAATTAGTGCAGCTTACGAACTCATATACTTCATCAGTGAAGAATATGACATCAATTCATCAGATCAATTTCATCAAGTAATAGAACAGATAAAGCAGTATGAGGACGTGAGAAATGAAAGTTCATTTCTTCATGATTAGCCTGCATACTTTCAGGCATTTTCAGGTCTCCAGCAAATTCTTCAGAAGTTCACGCACGTCTGGAGACCTGACTCTGCAGAAGAGATTAGTTCTTTTTCTTCACCACCCACATCTGAATGGGTGGCAAAGAGTTCATCACTCTGCAAGCTCCATACGAGAAAGGTGGCACAGAAGCCAATCCATTTCATTTCACATAAGAGGAGTTAGGGTAAGCATATGAATAAGCAGAGAAATTCTTCGAGGACTTATGAACATAATGATTAGAAGAATAATGCTCATATTCATAGCCCTTAGCTCTTCCCTGCGAAACAGAGTTGTTAGCACGATGATATTCATATAAGGACTTTGATCCTTTTGAGGAATATGATCCACGTGAGGAATTCGGTCTGTATGAGAACTTGGATCCATATGAAGAATATGATCTGGGGTTCCTATTCTTCACAGGTGGTGTCATGAGGACATTCACCTGAAGACTTTCAAGGCAACTTTTGGGAACCCAGATTTTCTTCATAGGGGAACCGTTCCTGCAGTTACTGCCAACATATCTAGCAAATACTTCACCATTCTAATTTTTGAATAGTTTATAGTTGGAGTCAAATGACTCATCAGAAGAATGAGAAGATTCACATGTAAAGCCAGATAGATTAGATGGATCAACTGGAGGTCCCTTTGTAGCAACCCATGAGGTTTTGGGGTACTGCTCAGGCTTCCAATATGTACCATCAGCATTGAATTTCCTCTCAAAGGCAATACCCTCTTTCCTAGGGTTCCTGTTGAGGATCTGCTTTTAAGCACATCACAGAGAGTCTGATGCCCTTTGAGGCTTTTGTACATGCCTGTCATGTACAATTCCTTCAGCCCTGCATCGTCAGTGATACTAGCAATGTCCTCAGATGAGGAATTAGTGATAGCAGAGGCAGGTGAAGAATTTGTAACATTAGAAGCATTTGAACATTCAGGTGAAGAATTAGCAGATTCACGTTCAATGCATTTCGAACATGGAGGAACAAATTCTTCCTGAGAAGCGCTGATTTGTTGAGCAAGTAATGAATCGCGCTCCTTCTGAAGATCTTCATAACTCACTCTTAGCTTTTCAAGATCTTGCTTTCTTTGAAGAAATTCACAAGAAAGCTTTTCTTGATCAGACAAGAGAGTGTTATCATGACCTTGAAGGTTGTCAAACCTAGTCTGAAGTCTCTGAAGATTTTCAGTCAAGATTTTAGTGCGATCCATTTCTTCTCACAACATATCATCACTTTTGTCTAGCATGTTTTGAACCTTTTCAAAAGCCCTTTGTTGTTTCACAACAATTTTGGCCAGTTTAGAATAGCTGGGCTTGAGGTTTTCATCAGATTCATTCTCACTTGATTCAGAGGAGGTATATTTGAGTACCTTGGCACCCTTTGCCATGAAGTAATAGGTGGGAGCGTAGTCATCATTGTCTTCATCAGCCTTGTTGGTGAGGTCATTTTCTTCAGAGTTGAAGATAGACTTGCTGACAAATGCAGTAGCGAGAGCTAGGCTCGCCACACCGGATTCGGACTCCTCAGATGCCTCCTCTTCCTCATTTTCTTCAGATTCAGCCTCAGAGTCCATTTCCTTGCCAATGAATGCCCGAGCCTTCTTGGAGCTGCTCTTCTTGTGAGATGAAGACTATGAGGATTTTGATGCAGAAGACTTTGAGGATTTCTTCTTTTTCTTCGCATCATCAGGACTGTAATCCTTGTATTTCTTCTTCTTTGATTCCTTTTCCCACTGAGGACAATCTTGAATGTAGTGTCCAGGTTTCTTGCATTTGTGACAAAGCCTCTTCTTGTAGTCACTGGACGAGGAATCATTGCTCCTGAGGGTCTTCCAAAGCGACCACGTCTTGAGAACTTCTGGAATTTCTTCACGAGCAGTGCTAGTTCATGGCTCAGTTCTTCAGGATCACCAAGGCTGCTGCCAGAGTCTTCATCTTCAGACTCAGAAACTGCCTTGGCCTTCAGTGCACGTGATCTGCCATAGCTCGAACCATAGAGATCTCTCTTTTCAGCAAGCTGGAACTCATGAGTATTTAGCCTCTCGAGGATATCAGCGGGATCAAGTGACTTGTAATCAACACGTTCTTGTATCATTAATGCCAGAGTATCAAATGAGGAATCAAGCGATCTCAGCAATTTCTTCACCACCTCATGGTCGGTGATGTCAGTGGCACCAAGTGCTTGAAGCTCATTTGAGATGTCAGTGAGGCGATCGAAGGTTTGTTGAACATTTTCATTGTCGAGTCTTTTGAAGCGGTTGAAGAGATTGCGAAGAACATCAACTCGAGAGTCACGCTGTGTTGAGACTCCTTCATTCACTTTGGACAGCCTATCCCAAATAAGTTTAGCAGTTTCCAAAGCACTCACTCTTCCATACTGTCCTTTGCTCAGATGGCCACATATGATATTCTTCGCTTGAGAATCGAGTTGCTTGAATCTCTTCACATCAGCAGCATTCAGAGAAGGTGTGACTGAGGGAACACCATTTTCCACAACATACCAGAGATCGTTATCAATTGCCTCAAGATGCATTCGCATCTTATTCTTCCAGTAGGGGTAGTCCGTCCCATCGAAGGTAGGACACCCAGCAGAGATCTTGATCATACCTGCGGTCTACATAACTAAAACTCCAGGCGGTTAAACCAAAATCACATAGAACAAGGGAGTACCTTGCTCTGATACCAATTGAAAGTGCGTTATATCGACTAGAGGGGGGGTGTAGAGGGGGGGTGGTGAATAGGCAATTTTTATGAATTCTTCACTGAGGAATTTGCTGGTGAGGAAATTCCTTAGTGAAGAACTACTTGCAGCGGAATAAGTACTCAAAAGTAAACATAACAGAACACAACCATGGTCATCATGATGAAATGAAGACAAGCACAGAGTACAGAAAGCGTAAACACAGGATAGCAGAGGATGAAGACAAACGGACTGAAGAAATTGAACTAAGGAAATTGAGAAAGTCTTCAGTCAAAGTCTTCAAACAGATATGAACAAGCACCCAACACAGTTATGAGGAAATGAAAGAGTTGAGGAAATAGAACCAGTAGGCTTGGTGAAGACAATGATTTAGTAGACCAGTTCCAACTGCTGTCTCAGTTGTACATCTGGTTGGAGTGGCTAGGTATTTAAACCTGAGGACACACAGTCCCGGACACACAGTCCTCACCGTATTCTCCTTGAGCTAAAGTCACACAGACCTCGCCCAATCACTCGTGGTAAGTCTTCAGGTGACTTCCGAACCTTCACAAACTCGGTCACTCGGCGATCCACAATTCCTCTTGGATGCTCTAGACCATGGCGCCTAACCGTCTGGAAGAAGCACAGTCTTCAAAGGTAACAAGCGTCGGATCCACGCAGGATCAATCTCTTCAGTGATGCTCAATCACTTTGGGTTTGTAGGTGTTTGGGTTTGGGTTTTCCTCACTCGATGATTTTCGCTCAAAGTCCTCGGAGGATGGGATGCTCTCAAATGACAAGTGTCAGTTTCTCTCGGAGCAGCCAACCAGCTAGTGGTTGTAGGGGGCGGCTATTTCAGCCCGACATGATAAGACATAAATGCCCTTCAATAATATGACTGTTAGGTGGGTAGATATTTTGGGACAGCTGGCACGTAGCACAACAACGATCGGAAATTTGAGTATCAAATTCCTCAGGGCTATCATGTTCCTCGCTATGTAGGCAATCCGCACTGGCGAATTCCTAAATCCTCAGTCAGAACAAATTCCTCAGAGACCAGAAGAACTTCGTCTCTGTCACTGAAGAATATGACTGAACTGTATGAGATTTCCAATGGCTTCACTCGAAGGGATTGGTAGGTGTAGGATTTTGAGTTGAGCATCACATGGAATTTTTTCCTTAGTATTTCCTCGACCCCCTTTAACAGTACAGTGTTTCCTATGACTCAAGAAAAGGAAAACGAAACTACAAAAACAAAAGTCTTCACGCTTCATGTTCCTCAAATGAATACCAAGTCTTCAAGGTCACACCAATTTCTTCACTTTCAAAGTCTTCAGAAAGTCTTCAGAAATCCAAAGTCTTCAGACGAAGAACTTCATTTTTAGGGGTCGACTTTCTCTGTAAATATCAAACTCCTCATAGACTTATAGACCTGTGTACACTCATAAACACATTAGTCCCTTAACCTATAAGTCTTCAATACACCAAAATAACGAAGGGGCACTAGATGCACTTACACCTAATGACATGCCTTTGCCCACTTTGATTGAGAATAATAATGAATCTACGGATGTGAATTTTGTTGGTAGGAACAATTTTGGTAACAACGTGTATAGAGGAAACTTTAATTCTAGGCCATTCCCTAGTAATTCCTCTAATAATTATGGTAATTCCTACAACAACTATTATGGAAATTTTAATAAGATGCCCTCTGATTTTGAGACTAGTGTTAAAGAATTTATGAATTCGCAAAAGAATTTCAATGCTTTGCTTGAAGAAAAATTGCCTATGATTGATGAGTTGGCTAGGAACATGGATAGAATTTCTCTTGATGTTGATTCTTTGAAACTTAGATCTATTCCACCTAAGCATGATATCAATGAGTCTCTCAAAGCCATGAGAATTTCCATTGATGAATGCAAAGAAAGAACCGCTAGGAAGCATGCTAAAAAAGATTGCTTTGTGAAAGCATGTTCTTCTAGTTTTCACGATAATAATGATGAAGATCTAAAAGTGAATGATGTGTCTCCTATTAAATCTTTGTTTTCCAATATGAATCTTGATAAAGATGGGACTGGAGATGAGTCAACTTTAGTTAAAAGGCGTCCTAATGATTCAGAGTTTTTAGATCTTGATGTAAAATTGGTAAAAGTGGGATTGAAGAGGTCAAAACTTTAGGTAGCAATGAACCCACTATTTGGTTCTCAAGGAATTTAATTATGATAATTGTTCTTTAATAGATTGTATTTCCTTGTTGCAATCCGTGTTAAATTCTCCTCATTCTTATAGTCAAAATAAAGCTTTTACCGAACATATGGTTGATGCTTTAATGCAATCTAATGAAGAAAAGCTTGAATTAGAAGTTTCTATCCCTAGAAAACTCTATGATGAGTGGGAACCTACTATTAAAATTAAGATTAAATATCATCAATGCTATGCTTTATGTGATTTGGGTGCTAGTGTTTCCACAATTCCAAAAACTTTGTGTGATGTGCTAGGTTTCCGTGAATTTGATGATTGTTCTTTAAATTTGCATCTTGCGGATCCCACCATTAAGAAACCTATGGGAAGGATTAATGATGTTCTTGTTGTTGCAAATAGGAATTATGTGCCCATAGATTTTATCGTGCTTGATACATATTGCAATCCTACATGTCCTATTATTCTTGGTAGACCTTTCCTTAGAACGATTGGTGCAATTATTGATATGAAAGAAGAAAATATTAGATTCCAATTTCCATTACGGAAAGGTATGGAACACTTTCCTAGGAATAAAATTAAATTACCTTATGAATCCATTATGAGAGCCACTTATGGATTGCATACCAAAGATGACAATACTTAGATCTATTCTTGTTTTTATGCCTAGCTAGGGGCGTTAAACGATAGCGCTTGTTGGGAGGCAACCCAATTTTATTTTTGTTCCTTGCTTTTTGTTCCTGTTTAGTAATAAATAATTCATCTAGCCTCTGTTTGGATGTGTTTTTATGTTTTAATTAGTGTTTGTGCAAAGTAGAACCAATAGGATCTTCTTGGGCGATAGTTGTTTGATCTTGCTGAAAAAGACAGAAACTTTTCGCTCATGAAAATAATTGTTAAAATTCACCAGAACGTGATAAATTTCCAATTCTTTTTGCAGTAGATTAATATACAAATTATCCAGGTTTTCCTAGTTTTTCAGAATTTTTGGAGTTCCATAAGTATTCGAACAAATCAGATTGCTTCAGACTGTTCTGTTTTTCGTGTGTTGTTTGCTTATTTTGATGAATCTATGGCTAGTATTGGGGGGTATGAACCATAGAGAAGTTGGAATACAGTAGGTTTAGCACCAATATAAATAAAGAATGAGTTCATTACAGTACCTTAAGGTGGTGGTTTGTTTTCTTATACTAACGGAGCTTATGAGATTTTCTGTTGAGTTTTGTGTTGTGAAGTTTTCAAGTTTTGGGTAAAGATTTGATGGATTATGGAATAAGGAGTGGCAAGAGCCTAAGCTTGGGGATGCCCAAGGCACCCCAAGGTAAAATTAAAGGACAACAAAAAGCCTAAGCTTGGGGATGCCCCGGAAGGCATCACCTCTTTCGTCTTCGTCTATCGGTGACTTTACTTGAGGCTATATTTTTATTCACCACATGATATGTGTTTTGCTTGGAGCGTCTTGTATGATTTGAGTCTTTACTTTTTAGTTTACCACAATCATCCTTGCTGTACACACCTTTTGAGAGAGACACACATGAATCGGAATTTATTAGAATACTCTATGTGCTTCACTTATATCTTTTGAGCTAGATAATTTTGCTCTAGTGCTTCACTTATATTTTTAGAGCACGGTGGTGGTTTTATTTTATAGAAATTATTGATCTCTCATGCTTCACTTATATTATTTTGAGAGTCTTTTAGAACAGCATGGTAATTTGCTTTGGCTATAAAATTAGTCCTAATAGATAGGCATTCAAGATGGGTATGATAAAAACTTTCATATAGAGTGCATTAAATACTATGATAAATTTGATACTTGATAATGGTTTTGAGATATAAAGGGGGTAATGTTAGAGTCATGCTAGTTGGGTAATTGTGAAATTGAGAAATACTTGTGTTAAAGTTGGCAAGTCCCGTAGCATGCATGTATGGTAAATGTTGTGTGACAAATTTGAAGCATGGGGTGTTCTTTGAGTGCTTTCCTTATGAGTGGCGGTCGGGGACGAGCGATGGTCTTTTCCTACCAATCTATCCCTCTAGGGGCATGCGTAGTAGTACTTTGCTTCGAGGGCTAATAAACTTTTGCAATAAGTATATGAGTTCTTTATGACTAATGTGAGTCCATGGATCATACGCACTCTTACCTTTCCGCAATTTGCTAGCCTCTACGGTACCGTGCATTGCCCTTTCTCACCTTGAGAGTTGGTGCAAACTTCGCCGGTGCATCCAAATCCCGTGATAGGATACGCTCTATCACACATAAGCCTCCTTATATCTTCCTCAAAACAGCCACCGTACCTACCTATTATGGCATTTCCATAGCCATTTCGAGATATATTGCCATGCAACTTTCCACCGTTCAGTTTATTATGACACGCTCCATCATTGTCATATTGCTTTGCATGATCATGTAGTTGACATCGTATTTGTGGCAAAGCCACTTTCATAATTCTTTCATACATGTCGCTCTTGATTCATCGCATATCCTGGTACACCGCCGGAGGCATTCACATAGAGTCATATTTTTGTTCTAGTATCGAGTTGTAACATTGAGTTATGAGTAAATAAAAGTGTGATGATCATCATTCTTAGAGCATTGTCCCATGTGAGGAAAGACTATAAAAATAAAAAAGAGAGGCCAAAGAAGCCCAAATAAAAAAAGAGGCCAAAGAAGCCCAAACAAAAAAATGAGAGAAAAAGAGAGAAGGGACAATGTTACTATCCTTTTTCCACACTTGTGCTTCAAAATAGCACCATGATCTTCATGATAGAGAGTCTCTTGATTTGTCACTTTCATATACTAGTGGGAATTTTTCATTATAGAACTTGGCTTGTATATTCCAACGACGGGCTTCCTCAAATGCCGTAGGTCTTCGTGAGTAAGCAAGTTGGATGCACACCCACTTAGATTTCAGTTTGAGCTTTCATACACTTATAGCTCTAGTGCATCCGTTGCATGGCAATCCCTACTCCTCGCAGTGACATCAATTGATGGGCATCTCCATAGCCCGTTGATTAGCCACGTCAATGTCAGACTTTTTTTGTCTTCTCTCATAACCCCCATCATCATATGCTATTCCACCTATAGTGATATATCCATGGCTTGCGCTCATGTATTGCGTAAGGGTTGAAAAGGCTGAAGAGCGTTAAAAAGTATGAACCAATTGCTCGGCTTGTCATCGGGGTTATGCATAGTGGGAGCATTTTGTGTGACGAAAATTAAGCATGGCCAAACTATATGATTTTGTAGGGACGAGCTTTCTTTGGCTATGTTATTTTGATAGGACATAATTGCTTGGCTAGTCTACTTGAAGTATTACTATTTTTATGTCAATATTGAACTTTTATCTTGAATCTTTTGGATCTGAATCTTCATGCCACAATAAAGAGAATTACACCGAAAATTATGTTAGGTAGCATTCCACATCAAAAATACTGTTTTTAGCATTTACCTACTCGAGGACGAGCAGGAATTAAGCTTGGGGATGCTTGATACGTCTCCAACGTATCTATAATTTTTGATTGTTCCATGCTATTATATTATCTGTTTTGGTTGTTTAATGGGCTTTATTATGCACTTTTATATTATTTTTGGGACTAACCTATTAACCGAAAGCCCAGTGCAAATTGTTGTTTTTTGTGTGCCTATTTCAGTGTTTCGCAGAAAAGGAATATCAAACGGAATCCAAACGGAATGAAACCTTCGCGAGGATCGTTTTTGGAACAAACGCAATCCAGGAGACTTGGAGTGGACGTCAAGGAAGCAACGAGGCGGCCATGAGGTAGGAGGGCGTGCCCAGGGGGGTAGGCACGCCCCCACCCTCGTCGGCCCCTCGTGGCTCCACCGACCTACTTCTCTCGCCTATATATACTCATATACCCTGAAAACATCCAGGAGCACCACGAAACCCTATTTCCACCGCTGCAACCTTCTGTACCCGTGAGATCCCATCTTGGGGCCTTTTCCGGCGCTCTGCCGGAGGGGGAATCGATCACGGAGGGCTTCTACATCAACACCATGGCCTCTCCGATGATGCGTGCGTAGTTTACCACAGACCTTCGGGTGCATAGTTATTAGCTAGATGGCTTCTTCTCTCTCTTTGGATCTCAATACAAAGTTCTCCTTGATTCTCTTGGAGATATATTCGATGTAACTCTTTTTGCGGTGTGTTTGCCGAGATCCAATGAATTGTGGGTTTATGAACTTGATTTTCTATGAATATTATTTGATTCTTCTCTGAATTCTTATATGCATGATTTGATATCTTTGCAAGTCTCTTCGAATTATCGGTTTAGTTTGGCCTACTAGATTGATCTTTCTTGCAATGGGAGAAGTGCTTATCTTTGGGTTCAATCTTGCGGTGTCCTTTCCCAGTGACAGCAGGGGCAGCAAGGCACGCATTGTATTGTTGCCATCGAGGATAAAAAGATGGGGTTTATATCATATTGCTTGAGTTTATCCCTCTACATCATGTCATCTTGCCTAATGCGTTACTCCGTTCTTATGAACTTAATACTCTAGATGCATGCTGGATAGCGGTCAATGTGTGGAGTAATAGTAGTAGATGCAGAATCATTTCGGTCTACTTGACACAGACGCGATGCCTATATTCATGATCATTGCCTTAGATATCATCATAACTATGCACTATTCTATCAATTGCTCGGCAGTAATTTGTTCACCCACCGTAATACATGCTATCTTGAGAGAAGCCACTAGTGAAACCTATGGCCCCTGGGTCTACTTTACATCATATAAGTTTTCAATCTACAATTCTAGTTTACTATTTATCTTGCAATCTTTATCTATACCACAAAAATACCAAAAATATTTATCTTATTATCTTTATCAGATCTCACTTTTGCAAGTGGCCGTGAAGGGATTGACAACCCCTTTATCGCGTTGGTTGCAAGGTTCTTATTTGTTTGTGCAGGTACGAGGGACTTGCGTGTAGTCTCCTACTGGATTGATACCTTGGTTCTAAAAAACTGAGGGAAATACTTACGCTACTTTGCTGCATCACCCTTTCCTCTTGAAGGGAAAACCAACGCATGCTCAAGAGGTAGCAGGGATGCTTTGCTTAATGAATAGTATCCTTTGGTTCCTTCTACTTTCGATATGAAAAATTATTATGATGATAGCATGCCTCCTATTTATGATGATTACATTGATGAAAGTGGGTTTGGAAGAGTGTCCACTTTAGGTAGTAGTGATCCCACTATTTTGGAGGGTGTTGAATCTTATTACAATATTGATGAAAGTGGATTTGGAGAGGCCATGACTTTATTTAGTGATACATCCACTATTTTGGAAGAGGTTTCAATTGACTATGACAATAAAGTTGCTATCTATGATGACATGTATCCATAAAGAGTAATAATTTTTCTATGCTTGTGCATCATGAAAAGAGTGCTGTATGTGATAGTTATATTGTTGAATCCACTCATGATACCTCTGAAAATTATTATGAGAAAGGAACTTATGCCCTTACATATCTCAATAATATCAAGTTTCTTCTCTATGTGTTGATTGTTTTGAAGTTACACTTGTTTTGCCTTCCTGTGCTAGTTGATTCTTGTTCCCATAAGTTGTTTGCTCACAAAATCCCTATGCATAGGAATTGTGTTAGATCTACATGTGCTAATCATATGCTTCATGATGCTCTCTTTATGTTTCAATTCTTATCTTTTATGCGAGCATCATTGAAATCATCATGCCTAGCTTAAAAGGCATAAAAGAAAAGCGCTTGTTGGGAGAAAACCCAGCACTTTTACCTACTGTTTTTGTGTGTTCACATGATTATGCTACTGTAGTAATAATGTTTTATAGCTTTTGTTTCAATAAAGTGCCAAGTAAAGCCTTTGTGATCATGTTGGGTGATAGTTGATTTGATCTTGCTGAAAAACAGAAACTTTTGCACTCACGAAAATAATTCTAATTTTTAACAGAAGGGTGCTTTTGAGTTGATTCTATTTGTACAAGATTATTATACAAATTTCTCACGTGGTCCTAAATTTTCAGAATTTTTTGAGTAGCAGAAGTATGGTTTGAGTACAGATCACTACAGACTCTTCTGTTTTTGACAGATTGTGTTTTCAATGCATAGTTTGCTTGTCTTCTAGTTTCTATGGCTTATATTGCTCAATATAAATTGTAGAAATGATATGATACAGTAGGCATTGTGTGAGAACAATTATGAATCTTGTCTTTGACAGTACCAAAAGTGGAATGGTTTGCTCTTTATCATACTAACCTATCTCACAAAGTTCCGTTAAGTTTTGTGTGATTGAAGTTTTCAAGTTTTGGGTGAGATGTCGATATGAGGAGAATAAGGGGTGACAAGACCCTAATCTTGGGGATGCCCAAGGTACCCCCAAGGTAATATCCAAGGAAGATCCAAGCAACTAAGCTTGGGGATGCCCCGGAAGGCATTCCCTCTTTCGTCTCCAACAATATCGGTAACCTCACTTGGAGCTATGTTTTCATTCATCACATGATATGTGTTTTGCTTGGAGCATCAATTTATTTTGTTAGAATTTGCTTTCTGTTATATATAATAATGTTTTGCTTCTTTTATTTCAATAAAATTGGCATTGATAGCCTTTGCCATGCTTATTTTACAAGTATACATGTTGCTGTTTGAAAACAGAAAGTTTACCGTTGTTGCAAAAATTCCCTAGAAAAGTCAGTATGTGATAAAATGTTGAAACTTTTTGCATATTAAGCTCTGATAAATTTTCTACAGTGTGGTAAAATTTCATAATGTTTGGAGTTTAATAAGTATTGATACTCTTGCATTCTTTACATATTGTACTGTTTTGGCAGATTGTTGTTATGTTTGCATATGTTTGCTTGTTTAATGATTCTATTTGAGGATAGGAGTATTAAATATGCAGAGGCATTTAGTATGCAATGTCGAATAATAATTTCAGTGATTTTCTACAGTAGAGAATAATAAGGTTTTTTCATTGGTTTATACTAACTTATCTCACGAGTTCTAGTTGAGTTTTGTGTGGATGAAGTTTTTAAGATTTAGGGAAACCGTGATATAAAAGGAATTAAGGAGACACAAAAGCTCAAGCTTGGGGATTCCCAAGGCACTCCAAGATAATATTTCAAGAGGTCTCAAGCATCTAAGCTTGGGGATGCCCGGTAGGCATCCCACCTTTCTTCTTCAACAATTATCGGTTAGTGTTGGTTGAGCCTAAGTTTTTGCTTCTTCACATGATATGAGATATTCTTAGAATGTCATTTTATTTTGTTTTTGCTGTTTTAATAAAATGCTTGTTGTTTTAATAAAATACTTAGATTTGAAAGTTTTTACATAAAATAGAGCCCTCAAATAGTTTCCAGGGAGGCTAAGTAAGCGGCACACACTTCCCGTCAATGAAGCTCTTTTCTATGTCATTTACTCTTGTGCTTCACTTATATCCTATGAGTAAATTGTTGAATAACTGAATGTCATGAAGTTAAAATCATATCATGCCTAGTGGTAGCTTCACTTTGGGTTTAGAAAGTGAAATCTTTTGAGGCTTGACAATCACAATATTGGTCATACAAGCAATTCACGAATAATTAGTATAAGGAAGAGAACCTTCACATGAAAATACACTTTCATGGAAATATTTTGTGATTGTGAGCCCCCATCAAAATATTATATGCCAAAATTGTTGATGTTCGACACGGAAGACAACATAATGATTTTTTTGTTCATATTCACATAGAAGTTATATTGTCATAGATCCTTCAACATGTGGTGCTTTCCCCGCATCTTTGCTAGCCAAAAATTCCGCACCAAGTAGAGATACTACTTGTGCATCCAGAAACCCTTAAACCCAAATCTTATTTTCAAGAGTCCACCATACCTACCTAGGGATTGAATAAAATTCTTCAAGTAAGTTGTCATTGGTGCAAAAAGGCAATAAAAATTGCTTCTAAATGTGTTAGATCATTTAGTGTAAGAGAAAATTGAGCGTTGTACGAACTTGTGATGGCAAAGAATAAAAGCGACAGACTGCATAATAAAGGTTGGTATCATAAGAGGCAATATAACATGACGTTATTTTGCACTAAGGGGTTGAGCATACAAACAAATAAGTGCATGGCAACCTCTGCTTCCCTCTGCGAAGGGCCTATCTTTATTTTTCAGTATTTACTTTTATGCAAAGGGTCAAAGTTTTTCTCTCTATTCCTTTTTTATTTTTCTCCTTTGGCAAGCATCATGTGGTGAGGAAAGATCTAGGCACATATGTCTAGTTGAATATGGGTGGCATGAGTTATTATTGTTGACATCACCCTTGTGGTGAATACGTTGGGAGGCAAAACAATAAGCCCCTGTCTTTCTATGTGTCCGGTTGAAATGTTTTGCTCATGTGTACGCGGTGAGTGTTAGGAATTATAGAAGACTATATGATGGTTGAGTATGTGGAGCTCTTATTTAAACTCTATTGAATAAGTTGAATTGCAATTGCTTGGTGACTAAGAACATAGGTTGTTGGGTTTCAAGAGAATTCATTGTTTGAACCTTAACATGTGAATTGGTTGCCACTATAACATGAGAAGTTTTATGAGAAAGAATTGCTGTTATGATGCTAGGAAAAGTGATTGAAATTATCATTGATCAAACTTATGCACTTTGCTAGCATTCACACTTCATAAATTATTTCTTTTATCATTTACCTACTCGACGACGAGTAGGAATTAAGCTTGGGGATGCTGATACGTCTCCAACGTATCTATAATTTATGAAGTATTCATGTTGTTATTTTATCATTCTTGGATGTTTTACAATCATTTTATAGCAACTTTATATCATTTTTTGGGACTAACCTATTGACCCAATGCCAAGTGCCAGTTGCTGTTTTTTGCTTGTTTTTTACATCACAGGAAATCAATATTAAAACGGAGTCCAAACACCGCGAAACTTTTTGTGGATTTTTTATGGGCCAGAAGACTCCCGATGGGCCAGAGCAGCACCTAGGGGGTGCCCTGAGGGGGGCACAACCCACCAGGGCGCGCCAGGCCACTGGCGCGCCTAGTTGGGTTGTGCCCACCTCGGTGGCCTCCCGCACCCCCTCTTTGCACTACAAATTCCCAAATATTCCGAAACCCTTCGGGGTTAACCTAGATCGGAAGTTTCGCTGCCGCAAGCCTTTGTAGCCACCGAAAACAAATCTGGAGCCCGTTCCGGCACCCTGCCGGAGGGGGAGATCATCACCGGTGGCCATCTTCATCATCCCGGCGGCCACTACGATGAGGAGGGAGTAGTCCACCCTCGGGGCTGAGGGTTTGTACCAGTAGCTATGTGTTTAATCTCTCTCTCTCACACACACATGATCTATATCATGGGCTTCGTTAATATAGATGGATCGTATGATGTTTCTCCCCTCCATACTCTTGTTGTGATGAATTGAATCTTTATCCTTTGAAGTTTTGTCATGTCGGATTGAATATTCCGATTTGAGAACACATGATGTATGTCTTGCGGTATGAATACTTGAGGTGACAATGGGGCATCATATTGATTCACTTGATATACGTTATGGCACTCAACTTGCGGATTCCTGCGGTGATATTGGGGTAATCTATGCATAAGGATTGATGCATGTTTTTATTATATTTTCTTCGATAGAAACTTTGGGGTCTCCTTGTAGTTCTTTGTGTGGATTGAGTATTATGAATATGAATTTGCTTTGGTGTTATTTTAGTACAAACTCTATGATAGATCGAACGGAAAGAATAGCTTTGTGTTATTTCAGTACGAACTCTTGAATAGATCGAATGAAAAGGATAGCTTTGAGGTGGTTTCTTACCCTACAAACAATTTCTATCTTTTGTTCTCCGCTAATAGGAATTCGAGAGTGATTCTTTATTGCACTTTGAGGGATAATCATATGATCCAACTATGTTAGCATTGTTGAGAGGTTGCACTAGTGAAAGTACGGACCCTAGGCCTTGTTTTCAAGCATTGCAATACCGTTTTTGTGCCCGTTTACTATTTGCTACCTTGCTGTTTTTATTTATTCAGATTATAAAATTATATTTCTACCATCAATATTACACTTTTATCACCATCTCTTCGCCGAACTAGTGCACCTATACAGTTTGCCATTGTATTGGGTGTGTTGGGGACACAAGAGATTTCTTGTATTTGGTTGCAGGGTCGTTTGAGAGAGACCATCTTCATCCCACACCTCTCACGGATTGATAAACCTTAGGTCATCCACTTGAGGGAAAATTGCTACTGTCCTACAAAACTCTGCGCTTGGAGGTCCAACACAAAGCTCTTGGGCTTTCTGGTTTCTGAACGGGGTATTTAAGCTAACCCGGAGAAAATAAAGGCTATCACTTCCCTGGCTAAACCGGCGTGTATTAATGATGTTCAGCGTCTGGCGGGTCGTATTGCGGCCTTAAGCCGGTTCATAAGCCGGTTGGGTGAAAAGGCTATCCCTCTATACCAGATGATGAAGAAAACAGATCACTTTGTCTGGAGTGAGGCCGCTTATCAGGCGTTTGAAGCCTTGAAGAAATAGTTAGCTGAGCCGCCGATCCTTGCTCCTCCTATTGATAATGAGCCCTTGTTGTTATATGTGGCGGCCAATAGCCGAGCTGTCAGCGTGGCAATCGTTGTAGAAAGGAAAGAATCGGGCAAGGAGTATCCGGTTCAGCGGCCGATTTATTACATCAGTGAGGTGCTCATTGAGTCCAAGCAGAGGTATCCACACTGGCAGAAGCTGGTATATGGGGTGTTCATGGCCTGCCAAAAGCTCAAGCAATATTTCCTTGGTCATCCCATCACTGTGGTTAGTCCTGCTCCCTTAGGGGGTATTATTAAAAATAGAGAGGCCACAGGTCGGGTAGCCAAGTGGGCCATTGAGCTTGGACCCCATGGTTTAAAGTATATGCCTCGCACAGCCATCAAGTCTCAAGCACTTGTGGATTTTATCAATGATTGGTCCGAGCTGCAGATGCCTGAGGAGAAGCCGGATATCACATATTGGACTATTCACTTCGATGGATCCAGGCAATTCGAAGGCTCGGGGGCTGGAGTTATTTTGACTTCCCCACAAGGTGATAAATTTTGTTATGTTTTAAGGTTGATGTTCCCTTGTACTAACAATGCAGCTGAGTATGAAGCCTTACTCCATGGTCTTCGGATGGCTAAGAAGATGAATCTAAGCCGGGTGAGGTGTTTTGGTGACTCAGATTTGGTGGCTCGGCAAGTTTCAGGCACTTGGGATTCTAAGGATCCGCTGATGGCGGCTTACCGCCGCGAGGTTGATGCTATTGCACTACAAAAAAACACTTCTATGATGATACGTGTTTGTCATAGTAGGTCACGTTTTCTGTCAGGGATGTACATCCATGATGATTTTATGACAGAATCAAGATAGTCATACCTGTGCTGTCGTAGAAGTGTTCCATGACATTACCAAAATCATCATCACGGAAGTGTCCACTTCCATGACGATAAATCGCGCGTCATAGAAGTGCTTTCGTCAAGGGTGACCAACACGTGGCATCGACCGTAACGGGTCGCCGTTAAGCTATCGGGTCCGGTTTTGGATTCGATAACCTGTTAACAGCCCGGACCAATGGGGATTTTCCACGTGTAAAATTCTCATTGGCCGGAGGAAACACGTGTTTGCTCCTCTGTGGGCCAGATGTCGTCCGTCCATTGGAGGAGACATGCCTATGATACGTCGACACGTGGCAGGGCCCAACAGAGTCCCATATAGGTTAAAAAGGCTGGCCCAGTCAAAGGCCCGTAGTACTTACTCAGGTACTAGTGGGCCAGCCCAATAACGACCTGTTTAATAAAGGCCCATTTACGGCCCGAAGCCAGATCTGGCCCGTTAATTGTTTGCCGAATATTTGGGCCCAATTACGGCCCAGTGACTTTCGGCCTGTTAGAGGCCCAATGTAGACATGGGCCCATTTTCAGCCCGATGTGTCTTTCGCCCTGGGAATGGCCCGTGCTGCCCATGGACCATATATGGTCCGACGCAACATTCGGCCCACTAACGGCCCGTGATAAAGGTGGCAACAGTTCAGCACAACGTGACTTTGGGCCTGTTAAAGGCCTGTCGTATAATTCGGCCCGTTGATGCCTGTACTAAGCTTTCGGCCTCTTAAAGGCCCATGATATCAGTGGGCCAACTAAGGCCCGATATATGTTTCGGCCTGGTAACGGCCCGTCATATAACTAGGCCGAAAAAGTCCCGACCTACATTTCAGCCTGCTGAAGGCCCGTCGACGACTAGTACAAATTGAGGCCCAACATGAATATTCGGCCTGCTAAAGGCCCATGGTTTCTTCTGGGCCGTAACAGGCCAGTAGAATATTCAGCCTATTCATGGCCCAACGCTACATGGGCCAAACTAAGCGCTGGGTCCACAAAAGGCCCAACTAAAATTTGGGCCGAATATAGGCCGGAGTAAGTTGTGGGCCTGGCGCAAAGTGTGAAGGCCCCAATGGCCATTCGGGCCCAAGAAAGATGTAGTCCGGCCCAATTGTGGCCCGCTAAAAACCAGGCCCATTATAGGCGAATGTTTCGGCCCGGTCGACTACATCAGATTTTTTCCTGATAGCGAATGATGTCAGTAAGTGGTAGGAATTAAGAACAAACCTACTCTATACAATAAATAAATTACGACATAGTAACTTAGAATAAACCTACACTATACAATAAAGGATTTATGGTATATTACATCCACTCGGCATCGAATTTCGCCACCAGTGATCATAAAGCGCAACAAAGAAGTAGATTACAAAAACTGGGCACCATTGCAGCGTAACAAAATAATACTGAACCGAGACCACTTCCAAGACAATTCAAGAAAGGTTAGCCTTGCGCGGGAACTGCTGCGCAAGCTGCTGAGCAAGGCTGTGAGACCGGCCTAGCATGTCGGTCATAGCTTCCAGGTGTAGCCGTTTAGCAATGAGGTTCTCATTGGTGTTCTCCGCAATCTTTCTTAGAGATAGGACTTCAAGTCGAAGTTGAGTTGCAGAATGCCTTTCTGCTAGGACTTGGGACTGAAGAAGTCGAACTGATTCAGACAGCGAATTCTGTGAGCTTGTCTGACTGCTAGTCTCAAGTAACTTGAACACCGCATAAAGACAAGACTTTGGGATTGTCTCGCTATCTTCAAGATGTTTTGCCTTCTTTGCTGCAATATATGTTGGGTTTGTCTCATAGGCTTCAACAGACTTGTGTGTGCCATCAGGTATATTACCCTGAAACAAGCAGAGAGATGACAGATTTTGCATGTGTATAAACAAAGATGATAACTGTGCTGTCAATTCCATCCAATTTCAAATTAGAAAATAAAGAGTAAGTTCAAAATATCAATAGCATAATTTGGCATTATTCATAATGCGGGGAGCTTCACCACACTACTGGATTACCATGTCAACATAACAAGCATAGATGAAGGGCAAAGACAATCATTGTATCTATTTTGGTTAATGATCATGGCATGTTTTTCATATCATCAGCCACATCAGTAAGATAAAACAGGAGATGACAAGGTGCAAACGTGGGCTGCTTCACCACACACTGGATTATAGATCCACAAAAACAAGCATACATATAAGGAGTATTCTGTAATGTGCATGGTATGAATAAGGAATTTGGTTTTACAAGTAAAACTTGGAACTTACGATTGTTGCGAACATGCATTTTGATAGAAACAGCAAACTAAACAACAGTAAACGATAGGGAGTATGAGCAAATTAAATAGCAGTTGAGGATAAAGGCTTTAGAAGGACTGACTTACATTAATAGTTAACACCGGTTTTATAATGCCCTTCTCCATGTCAAGGGAAGGATAACTCAAGAATTTCAGCACATAATCTTCTTCATAAGCATTGCCTGTACCCTACATTTTGTAGAGAGTAATTATAGATATGATAATACTCGAAGGGATAGAGGATAATGAAGATAAGATGCAGATTGATGCTACATAATCAACTACCAATCCCTAGAAGTATAAGCATTACAGGACAAAATGTACTGACAAGAGCAATGGGCTACACTTCTGCACCAATCCCTCAATAGGGGTAAGTATGGTGATAGATGATGTTCAGTCCTTACAATAGGACTGCAGAGCTAAACCACTTCAAAAGCATTGGGTTGATTCTAAATTTATTTAAGAGTCCATACGGATCTTATAATGTCCACCAAATGGACGATAACGAGGCTAACATGTGAAGTGATGCTACATAATCAAACAACTATGAAAGTAAGTATGGTCATACAGGGCAAGAGGTACTCACAAGAGCAATGCAGTGTGCAGTATAGTTGTGAGATTCCGTGGTCCCTTGAGAATGAATGTTCTTCTGCTAACAGTTTTCGTACAAGTGGGACGTTAAGGCAAATGCAAAAATGTAGTTCAAATTGTGATGTGATATCATAGACAGTACCTTACGCTGCAGACGAGACCAATGTGTAACAAGACTATTGAGTCACTATCTGATAAATGTAGCACCGGAGACTTTACAGAAATTTCGTTTAGAGGCTTTCCATTGAAGTACCCTTGCCCCAGGTAGGAACGATACTTCATCAACGAGTGTTTGAAAAGTGCAACCAACCCTTGCTCGTCTCGACAATCTAGTTCGCTCCTCGCCTATTTAAAAGAATGAAATCTTGTGTCTTCTTTCAGCAGAAACATATGCAGTAATTACCATGAATAACATTAGTACATTACTACACGTAAGTTGCGGAGGATGACTGGAAATTGTTCTGTGTCTGCGGTATAATCTTTCCATGAAGGAAAGATGCGCACAAAGTTCCTAATATAAGCTTCAATGGAATAGGGGTCCTATTTGCTGCAATTGGGGCTCTCTCTGGTTCAAAAAGGGATTTGGCAACTGGATTTGGTGTACTCTTTGCTGGAATGGGGTTTTGCATCGTAGAGCTGGTGCTATGTCAACTGGCATCATCATACTGTTTGCAGCAATTGGGGTCTACTGAGTTGGGGCATCAGAAATCACCAGTGTAGTAGGGCTAGAGTCTGCTAGAGTTGGGGTGTTTTGTGGGTCAGGTGATATTGCAACTACACCTAATGAGCTATTTGATTTATCAGGTGTCACTACCTTTTACAAATACTTTACTCGTGCTGCTCCGTGATCAGCAATCGCCCTCTTCCTTTTGAACGTCTAATACACAAGAACAACATTTGAATGGATAAATATGGTATGATGACAGATGGAATATGTACTAAAAATGGATAGGCTTGGCGTATTCACATACACGATGTGTAAACTAAGCTAATGGCAGTGCAACAAAGTAGAAGCAATGCAAGGCATCAGTTGCCAGATATGTGTGACCAATATAACCTTGGAAAGTTAGAGCAAGCACCTTGATGGGTGAATAAGATAGGGCATCTGCCTATGACTCCTCCACTAGGGAGCTACATTGACTTAGGTCTCCCTCTAGCTCAGAATCACTGTTAGGATCATATTCTGAGCATGAATATGTAGGTGGAGATCGTTTGCATTGCATTGCATCCAGACTTGATTTCAGTCCCTTAATGCCAAATTTGACAGCCATGGCATTGTTCTGCTTTATTCTTTTCATGCGCGCAAGCTCATAATCATTATGATGCTGTTCAGAATCTGAGATTCATGAAAACATAAAAAGTAGTCAGATTATCTATGCAACGCATTGCGGATTCAACTCGAAGAGTGTCTCCCTATAAACCCCTGCATATGCAAAGTTCGCCCCCCAACCGTGCTGACCAGATCACACACAGAAATACAAACCTCTTATGTCTCTATAACAGGCAGACACACATTTCAAAACTGAAGTAGGAACATTAGAATCATATCAAATTCGTATTTGAACAAATAAACTAAGGAATTATCAGTGGCATAATGTTTAGCTTCAAGGGTGGAGTGCTGGTAGTCCGACACAAAGCAAGTAGGCAGATTGTATTCCATGTAAAAGATCGTAGTCTATGTAAAAGCTGGAAATGACACTTTCTTTCTATACAATGCAGGGTTCGTTGCCCACACATGATGGAAGAGATCACACAGAGAAATAATATTCACTCATGTCTACGGTTCCAGTATTTTGAAACAAGGTGGTCCACCCTAAAAGAATATTGACAACAAATATGACAAGGCAAGCATAGATGTAGTGAATCAATCATTTACTTGTGAGCTTACTAGGACAAGTATGCATAATTGTAACTGCAGTAAGAGACCGTCCAAAATCTGAATCAAGAAGTTTGTCTAGCACTTATTGTTTGCAACTAATCGATGTGAATAATTGGATATCATATCGAATGAGTAAGAAAGACAAGTAAAATTGTCAACAAACCTGGCCTGCAGTAGACATCTGGATCAATGTCACTACGACCAACAATCCAAAATGACTAGTGTCTGTTCCTAGGGCCGGAATTTTGAAACTCTGTGAACTTTACAGGTACTAAAGATTACTGAAATACATCTGAACCATTAAGTGTAGGTAGCACTCAGCACACAACAAACCCTAATGACAGTCCTGCCTAATGAGTAATGAATCAATTAGAAAATTGGTGATGAGGAGTGGCTGCTGAGTGTTGAGGATGTATCTCGGGATAAATTGGGTTGGCTTAGTGGGTGCTACACGCCTGAGCCCTGAATGGACTGGGAAGGTAGGCATGGCGGCGAACATAGATACACACCCGAGCGGCGAACATGCATTTTCGAAACTAAATTAGGAACATTTAGCTGACCTATCAAACGAATCTGTTTTAATAATATCAGATTCGTATTTGAACAACTAAGCTTGTTTAGCTTGATGGGTGGAGCAGTGCTATTATGACACGAAGCACGTATGTTGATCCTATAGTGATCATAAAAGGGGGAAACCCTAAGCATTTTTTTAGCAAAAGAGGGTTTCCCCTCCGATTTCTATTAAAGAAACCACCACGGAACCAAGATGATCAATTAAACCCTAAGCATGATCAATTAAACCCTATTATGACTGTGCCATGGCAGATTTAAAGCTACAAACCGGGGAAATGCTATTTAGCATCCATTGTTTGCTTCGAACAAAGAACTAAATTCTAAGAGCTGAAAAGAAAGTACAGTAACCAAGTTACGATCTATTTTCTGGTTGAGATCAAAAAGTTGAGGATATATGAAGTAGCACCTCTCTTGCGGCGCCGTGTAGGCAGTAGGGGTGCGATGGCTATCGGTGGCGTTGAAGCAGATCTGTGATGGTAGACGGGTGCATCGAGGGATAAGTCCCATTGCGGTGGAAGAGAAGTTCATGTGAGCGGCTAATACGTCTCCAACGTATCTATAATTTATGAAGTATTCATGTTGTTATTTTATCATTCTTGGGTGTTTTACAATCATTTTATAGCAACTTTATATCATTTTTTGGGACTAACCTATTGACCCAGTGCCAAGTTCCAGTTGTTGTTTTTTGCTTGTTTTTTACATCGCAGGAAATCAATACCAAAAAGAGTCCAAACACCACGAAACTTTTTGGAGATTCTTTTTGGACCAGAAGGAACCCAATGGGCCAGAGCTGCACCTCGGGGGTGCCCCGAGGGGGGCACAAACCACCAGGGCGCGCCACGGCCCCCTTGCGCGCCCAGGTGGGTTGTGCCCACCTCGGTGGCCTCCCGCACCCCCTCTTTACACTATAAATTCCGAAATATTCTGAAACCCTTCGGGGTTAACCTAGATCAGAAGTTCCGCCGCCGTAGGGCTCCGTAGCCACCGAAAACCAATCTAGACCCGTTCCGGCACCCTGCCGGAGGGGGGGAATCATCTCCGGTGGCCATATTCATCATCTCGGCGGCCACCACGATGAGGAGGGAGTAGTCCATCCTCGGGGCTGAGGGTTTGTACCAGTAGCTATGTGTTAAATCTTATCTATATCATGGGCTTGGTTAATATAGTCGGATCATATGATGTTTCTCCCCTCTATACTCTTGTTGTGATGAATTGACTCTTTACCCTTTGAAGTTTTGTTATGTTGGATTGAATAATCAGAGATGAGATCACATGATGTATGTCTTGCGGTATGAATACTCGAGGTGAAATTGGGGTATATTATTGATTCACTAGATATACGTTATGGCACTCAACTTGCGGATTCCCGCGGTGATATTGGGGTAATCTTTGCATAGGGGTTGATGCACGTTTTTATTATCTTTTCTCCGATAGAAACTTTGGGGTCTCCTTGTAGTTCATTGTGTGGATTGAGTATTATGAATATGAATATGCTTTGGTTTTATTCTAGTACGAACTCTAGGATAGATCGAACGGAAAGAATAGCTTTGTGTTATTTCAGTACGAACTCTTGAATAGATCGAACGAAAAGGATAGCTTTGAGGTGGTTTCTTACCATACAAACAATTTCTATCTTTTGTTCTCCGCTAATAGGAACTCGGGAGTGATTCTTTGTTGCACTTTGAGGGATAATCATATGATCCAACTATGTTAGCACTGTTGGGAGATTGCACTAGTGAAAGTACAGACCCTAGGCCTCCTTTTTAAGCATTGCAACGCCGTTTTTGTGCCCGTTTATTATGTGTCAGCTTGCTGTTTTTATTTATTCAGATTATAAAAATATATTTCTACCATCCATATTACAGTTTTATCACCATCTCTTCGCCGAACTAGTGCACCTATACAATTTGCCATTGTATTGGGTGTTTTGGGGACACAAGAGATTTCTTGTATTTGGTTGCAGGGTCATTTGAGAGAGACCATCTTCATTCTACACCTCTCACGGATTGATAACCCTTAGGTCATCCACTTGAGGGAAAATTGCTACTGTCCTACAAAACTCTGCGCTTCGAGGCCCAACACGTGTCTACAAGAATAAAGTTACGTAGTAGACATCAGCGGCCCCGACAAAGAGGACGACGGCGCCGATGAAGTGAGAGGACGGGATGCAAGGCTCTTGGTCCATCACCGTGGATGAGAAAGTCCATCTCTAGCAGTGGACGACGCGGTCTTGGTAGGCGCTCCGGCATGGTGGAGGACGGTGGCGATGGATGGGGTGGAGGACGGCGGCGATGGATGGGGTGGCGGACGGAGGAGGCTGGTGTGGGGATGGTTTTCTAGCGCGGACGGTGTATGAATGGGAAAATGGAGGGAGAGGTACGGGGAACCATGTTTTTGGGACGCGCCTGTCTGAAATATGGGAAAGTTACGAACTTAGCGCCCGTTTAAAATTTGGACGTCTCGTCGGTTGGGGATAGGACGGTAATCTCGCATCTCGCAAATATTTGCCCAGAGCAATTTTGGGGCGAGGAGAGGGTGTTTTGGCGCCCATGGTTGGTTCCCACGGTGTACGAACGGGGCTGGGAGGTAGGGTGGTTGTGTCACGTCTGAGTGAAGTTACAAACCTGCCCCTATTGAAAATATTTGCCTACATCGATTTTGGCCGAGTCGAGTTTGTTTTGCCGCCCACCGTGTATGAATGGGGAAATGGAGGGAGAAACAAAGGTCTTTCAGACGAGCTTGAATCAAATGTGTTTTGTCGCCCATGTTTGGCGCCCACCGTATCGGAATGGGCTCAGAGGCAATCGTGTCACGTCTAATTGAAGTTACTAACCTACCCCTATTGAGAGCAGTGGAAATCAGGCCGATGGATTGTCCGTGTAAGGGGTAGACAGTAATTTCCATCTCCCAAACACTTTGGCTTCCGGCAGCCGACGTGGGAGTGGACATTTTGCCGCTTCTTTCGAATTTTGGGACAATAAGCATCCACGTTTACCCTGGCAACTAAATTCGAATCCATTTTGTATTCCTATACGAATCTTTATTAATCATTCTATGTGTTTTTATATATCTTCAAAAGCACGACAAAGATGTATTCCACTATCATATATGAATACGATTTACAAATGCCGATACTCGAATTCAGAAGCTAAAATCGAGTTTAAGGTGAATTCGAATATTTGGAACACTTTATGTCCAACTCAAGTGTCACACGCAGCATAAGGTGTACTCCCATTTAGATATGTACACAAGCGATATATCAAGATTCAAATACCGAGTCAATCAACCAATAATGTACAAAACTAACAGACATATAAACACTTATAGAATATATGGATCAATAATATGAACTAACATACATAAGCCAGGCCGCTGTACTTTTTTTTGCTAGAAGAGCATCCTTTTTTTAGCGAAGCTAGTACAACATCTTGGCCCTTTCCGATGCGTGTCACTTATGGTCCATCTATACTACTATTATTGTTGAACGCACATTCAACCCGATTGGCATATTTGTAGGTCTGGCACAACAATCAAAATGAAATGTCTCCGAGTCTTATCAATTAATACAGACTTGTGCTCAAATAAAATTACAAACCAAAAAACAAAAAACAATTATTACATGATCTCTAAAACAAATGGTTTGATCGATTACATGAACAAACAACACAAAGGTTATTCAACGATGGAAAGAACATTTCACCTATGATTTACCAAGTGGGAATTTAATTTCCTTTTTCCTTCAGGACCTTAACAATGCGGTCAGTCTCAGCTTGCTTCGTTTTGAAATCCACCAAATATTTAATAGTTGTCTTGAGTACTGCTTGTGATTGTGTTGTTTGCTTCCTCAACATGTCAACTTCATCTCTAAGTGCAGAAGCGGAATCTCTTTCTACCACTAGTTTAGCCTCTAGAGCATCAGGAGTTGGCAATTCATGATGCACGATTGGGCCGGTGCCACTGCTGTGGGATGATACAACGTCCATGGGGACCTCGCTCTTTGATCTTGGGCTAACCTGTTTTGCCATTAAATTCCGATTGGATCCCAAAAAGTTGAAGTTAGCAAAACATCTCAACTGGCAGTTATAACAGCAAACCAGTTAAACAAACAAGGAATTAAAGAGTTTCAATTGGATGCTGAAAAGTAGTTATTAACATCATTGTAACCGGTTGTTGCAGCAGCAAAGCAGTTAAACAAACAAGTTTTGCAAAAAGTACCTGTTGTGGCATTGGAGTTTCTCTTGGATCCTGAAAAGTTGAGTAGCCAGTAACGTGATTAGAGCAACCGGTTGCAGCAGCAAAGCAGTTAAACAAACAAGTTAAAGGAACCTGTTGTGGCATTGGAGTTTCTCTTCGATCCTGAAAAGTTGAGTACTCAGTAACTTGATTAGAGCAACAAGTTACAACAGCAAACCTGTTACACAAATATATTTTTGAAAATGTACCTGCTGTGCAATTGGACTTCCAATTGGATCCTGAAAACTTGAAGTTGGTAAGATGATTACAGCAACAAGTTACAGCAGCAAACCAGGTAAACAAGGAAGTTTTTGAAAACATACCTGTTGTGCCAACGGAGTTTCAGTTGGATCCTGCAAACTTGAATGTTAGCAATCAATAAATAAAGTTTTGCAAGAGCCATAAGAAACTAACATCAAACTAGTAAAAACTAACCAGTTTTGGCAACGTATTTAATTACACATGAAATAGTAAAACTAACAAGTTCTTGGCAACGTATTAAAATAACAAGTCGGTACCGTTTACCAGCAACACAGATATCTGTAAATTTCTTTGATGTAAGCAAAATGATTCCAACACATATATAAGTTAAAAAGACGGTGTCCCCCATATAAACCTGACAGTTGTCTGTCTATGAACATGCAAACATTACTAGTGCTACAAGTGATAACAACAAACCATTTAAACAAACAGGGTATTAGAACGTAAATTACACGTGAATTCTGTTGCACCCTAGAAGTACATATGACCAGCTATCTATGTGCTTAAGTAGCTATTTAAGTTCAAGCAAACAGGCAATTCTTAACCGTAAGTATCAAACACATAGATAGGCGCAGCCTATAATAGGATTAACTGGCTATGGCATTATGTAATCAGTAGCAAACTAAATTAAGCCAAGCAACATAATTGAACAATTTTGCAATAAGTGGCTAACAAAAATTCCGAGAAGCAGGTAACTGAACTTATGCTAGCTCTTTGTACAGGCACGCTGCAACTTCTTTTTCACTTACAAGGTTCTACGAAGGAGTCCATGGCATCAATTGCTTGGATACGCAGTCCCAATACTTCTTTCTTCCCACACTACGTTGGTAAGTGGAATGGTTAATCTGGTAAGACGGTGCGTCCTTGATATGTTATATGAGGACGTGTAGTTAGACTAGTTGTAGCCACACACATCACACTGGCTTTTACTGTATATTTCATGCGATTACGTTTGGCATATCGAGATCTAAGCAATCTACAATAGGATGAAAAGACTGGCATCCTTCACATTATTGGTGAACTCAGTTCATAGAAACAAGCAATTCAACCATTCTGTGGGTAAATCAAAAGCGCCACTGGAATTATTTTCACTACCCCAATCATACACGCAAAAAGGGGAGACGCTGCCGTAGGGGCTGGTATGGGCGGCCGCCTCGGGTGGCTGGAAAGTGTGCATGAGTCGTCCAGGTTGGCCCATGCTAGTTTTGTTCGTCCCAACGCACGAGCAGGCAATGTAAAAAAAATGAAGAAAAACGTTTCAATTTGGATGGGCCAATAACGTAAGTGCAAGGCAGACCCTATAGCAGGCTCGCGGCCCAAACGAGCGCCTCCCATATCGACCGATAGCACAAAAAATCCCAATTCCATCTCCAGCCTCCAGTCTGGTTCGCTCCTAACCTAGCCGCCGCTGGACAGATCGACACAGCACTTCCTCGCGCCCTCGTTGGAGGGCGGTCGCCGGGCTTCAAGAGAATGGAAGGACAAGAAGATGAAGATCCAACCCTGGGTGTAGCCTGCGTGGGAGGCAGTGGCGGCAGCATGGGCATGGCATCGAGCTTGCGCAAACGGACAGTCGCAAATTGCAAGAGCAGCATGCGCAACGAGCAGGTACATCACATCCCTGATTATATCTAATTCAACTATTCAATTTCTGGCCAAAAGTTAAACCTGACGGTGTTGTAAAACTGCTTGTATGTGGGGAATCTATGAGAAATTGAAACCAGTTTCTTCTTATTTTATAACTCCCCCAATCAATACTGAACTGACTGAATCTGATGTATCTAATCAAGTTTCCGGTGCAAACATACAAGCTCATGTTGTTCTTGAGCCTGAAGTGTCTAATGAGCAGACTGTTAATGAAGGATTTGATGCAAACATTTTACATGCTCCTGGTGATGAACATATAGTGTCTAATGAGGGATCTAATGCAAGCATTTTTCAAGCTCCCATTGAAGGATTTAGTGTCTAATGATGATCTGCTATGTTGAGAGAGACATAAAGATTTGCAGGCATTGATGACAAGCAAATTATAGTACATTTTCATGGCTTGAGGAAACTTCGAGGCCATCTACCAGAAAGTCCCCATATGACAATGTAGCATAAATACTTTTCTAATCTGTTATTTGAAACTATTGGCATACTTTTGCAGGATAGATATATTGCTATACAGTTTGTGCACTGGTTATAGGTGCAATTACACTTCGATATTTTCAGCCAGAGAACGAATAATTCAAGCAGGTACAAACCATGTTAGTAGTCCTTGTACACCATGTTGCATTTTGTGTTTTTTGGTGCTTGCATCATTTAGTGTTCTATAATGTGGACTACTTTGGATCATTAGCTGGTTTTAAAAGTGCATGTAGCTTCACATTTCTCAAGTTATGTTGATTTCCAGAGTGCAAGTGCTTTCGTATTTTTGAAGTGAAATGTTCGCCCCTGGTAACTTGAATTCGTGAATCCGCCACTGCACACAAATCATACACGCAGGCCAGTATGAATTAAATGAAATGCAGGGACTTACGCTAGCTCATTGTATAGGCTCACTACAGCTCTGCTTGCGCTTGGGATGTTCCATGTACAAGTCCATGTTACCACTTTCTTGGATGTGCAGGCCTTGTGCTCCTTGCATCCCCCTCTGCATTTTTGACACGGCAAATGGTTGATCAAATAAGAGGAATCGACCTTGCTGCTGTACCGGAGGACAAATACTTACAAGGTTATATGGGTGTGCAAGGTGTGTACCAGATCCCGTAGCGCCGTCATGCTTCGCTAAAAAATGGTTTTGCTTGTTTCAGATGATATCTCCAGAAGAAACAAGAGTTAAAGTCCGAGTTGCATATGCATGTAAGCTAAGAAAGCAGTGAAAGGATATCCAAACATCGTCAGAACAGTGCACAAGGGAGTGATGTGTGGATACCTAGTTCGGGCCAGCGTTTGGGCATGCTCGCCTAGCTAGAGTGCGGGTCACTTCAAAGCCGTTGAGGGTGATGCGCTGGCATTGGCTGGCCGCGCACGGATGCAGATCTTGAGTGGCAGCAGAGCGCTACGATGCGGTGGACGAGACCATTGGTGAAGCCCCAATGGCCTTGGGGGGTGGAGGTGCGACGATGTGCTCGGTGAAGTAGCCATGGTGAGGTGGGAGACGGCATCGGTGAAGCGCACCTGATGCGGTGGAAGTCGGTGTCTGTGAGGCACGTCGGTTGCGGTGGCCGACGTTGTCGGTGGAACACCCGGTGCGGTGGACGAGGGCATAGATGAGGTAGCTCTGATGTGGTGGTGAAGCAAGACCGTCGTCTTCGTCCGGCACGGAGGTGGGGAAAGAGACGAGACGAGGGGTGATTTGAACTTTGCTTGGGTTGGCGGAGAATTAGGGATTTGAGCAATCTGGGCGCGGAAGGGGGTGGTGGAGAAGGGAGATTTTGCAGGGTTGGAATTGGGGCCGCCAGATATTTCAATCCGAAACGTGGAAGCAGGAACTTATTTTGTCATCATTCTTTTTTGGGGGGGGAGGGAGGGAGGGGTGGGTAGCTGGGTGCTAAGCGTCCGTATGACACACGCGACCACCACGACATGACCCTGGTCTGCCTGGTGTTGAGAATGCAAACGAATCTGTATGTATTACCATGCCCGTGTTTTCCTTGCAAATAATTAGCTATTCGAAATGAGATACTATAAATTAATTAATGAGGAGTTATTTGAAAAAAAATCGAAACGGTATACACACTAACGTGGATTAGAATGTGCGTCACATAATTAGTTATTTGAATTAGAGTGTGTGTCACATAGCAATCTCCAATTCTAACGTGGATTTCGCATTTCACGGTATCCACACTACTTTTTTTAATACAAATTCATATGTATATGTTGAACACCATGGTAGTGAGAAAACTTTGGATGGATTCAAAAATATGACCTAAAAAATAGCACAACAATCGAGTCAATGTTAACTTTTGCAAACCTCGTATGGCACGAATTCGACATAATTACCCATATGCATGGTCCTCAGTTCAAATCTTACAATGTACACCGAATCGAAACATCGATATTAAGTCTCATACTATCTACATTCAAATGTTGTTTTTAGCCCCCCCCCCTCGTCACACAAGCTACATACTTCCTGTATCGGTCAATCTTCCTCTCCTAACCACCTTAGGAAGCTATCGATTTCCGACACACGTTCATTCTTTCTCTCCATGCTTCGATCTCTAACTCACTCAAGTGCACAACCCCCTTTTTTCCACTCTGTTACCAAATTTATTTACCTCACACACCCGCCATTGCACCCCATGCCGAGCTCTCTCTCTCTCCCTCCCACCCTCTCTCTCGCTAGATACATGCATTGCCTATCTAGCCCCCCAACCTCTCGTGCGCACGCACGCATGTTGTCTATCTAGGTCACTCCCTCGAGGCTGTCTCACTCTTTCTTCCGCACAGCGGGCCAACTCGCTCAATCTCGCTCTCTTTATCTGAGTCTCCATTAACCTCGTTTTCTTTCACACACAAATGATATATCTCCCTGTTCGGGCCTCGATCGACACACTCTATACTCTCTCATGTAGATTGTCTATCTAGGTCAGTCCATCCAAGCCGCCCCCACTCTTTCGACCTCATGGCGGGCTACGCTCGCTCAATCTCTCTCTCTCTCTCTCTCTCTCTCTCTGTATGTCTCGATTGACCCCGCTCTTTCTCGGACACAAACGATATATCTCCATGTTTGAGCCCAATTCGACATATTCATATTGTATACTCTCTCACGCACGTTGTCTATCTAGGTCACTCTCTCCAACCCGTCTCACTCTTTCGATCGCACGATGACCCACACTCGCTCAATCTCTCTCCCTTTATATATGTAATCAATTGACCTTGCTTCCTCCCACGCACAAAATATATCTACATGTCTGTGACTGGATCATCTCTCAAGCTCTATCTTGCAACCCTCACCCTTCCCAAAAGCTCAATCCGACAATATCTCTCCAGAGCATATATATCTTTTCAATGAATGTCGGACGACACTCACTTTGTCTCTCTATCTATATGTCTCTCGGTTGACCTCACTTTCTCACGCCGTATCTTCCACACATTGAAGCTACCTATCTATCCCTCGCAAAGCCGGAGCTATTTACATTGCGAGGGGAACTCCAACCTTGGATTAATTTGTGTAGGCAATTATTCCGGTGGGTTTAGATTATATTTTCGTAGCATTCGGCCCACAACTACTCCGAACACCGTTGCAACCCCCGCGCCTCCCCCAATTGATTTCCCTCTGCCTCGTTCATCGCTCTCTCGCACGTCCTTTCTCGCCTTCAACGTCGCACCATGGTATTATTGCAAAAAACTCTGTTGTTCTCTTTAATTATTAAAAATAAGCTACAAAACTACACACCGATAGTCCACCTGGAATGGAACAGATTTCGACCCACAAATTAAAGTGCTACAAACTACACACCGAGGGGGCCACCTGTCATGAAACAAATTTGGACCCATATACAAATTAAAAAATAAAGGACGAGGATCGAACATGCGACCAGGGCCTTCAAGCCGCACGTCAATAGGCAACATACTGTCGGTGGGAAACGACACCTATGGGATCACAAGAATCCCTACTACGGTTGCCGGGGTGCGGGGTTGTGAGAAGAGCAGGATTAACAGTCAGCACAAGGATCGTTTACCCAGGTTTGGGCCGCGAGGATGCGTAAAACCCTAGTCCTGCTTTGGTGGATGTATTGAGTGTTCTTGAGCTCTCGAACTAGCTATGGTGGCTGTGTAGTTCCAAAGAGCCGAACCCCCCTCTAGTACGCCATGGTCCTCCTTTTATAGTCGAAAGGGGCTGCCACAGTGGCACACAGGAGGTGGAAAGGCCTACAGTACTATGAGCTTATCGCCCGTATTACAGGACAAGACACATTTAATGTGTAGCTTAGGTGTCCCTTAGCTTTATTGGGGACAGGAACGAGGCCCGTCCCGTCCGTTGCCGCCTCGCCTTGCTTCAACACGCGCCCAGGCCAGCAGTGCATGTGGCGCCATGCAGGCAGGCCGGCAGCTGAGGGGGCGCGGTGGTAGGGTCTTCACGAAGATCTGTATGCCACCACGCAGGTGCTTGCTGAGTTGGCGTAGGGGCCGCCCGTCGCCATGCAGGTGCCTGCCCAGCTGGTTGAGCTAGTAGTTGCTTGGGGACGGCAGTGGAGTCTTGGTCGATGCAAGCCTAGCTGTGGCCCCGCTGACGCACTCGGCAAGGGCCTTGCCGGGGGCCCGACAAGGGTCTTGCCATGGCGTTGCAGTCGTCCCCGGAAAAGGCGCTTGACGGGGGTATTGTGGATCTCCTCGGCAAGGATCCCGCCGAGGGTCGCCGTCTTCTGGTTCTCATCTGATCTCATATCCCTATGGTCTTGACAAAGATTTGCATGCTACCACGGAGGTGCCTCCCGAGCCCTAGTTCCAATGTGGTTGGTTGAGTTGGAACCTGTGGGCTCAAGGGTGGCTCGCTCTGTTAGCATCGGGCAAGTTGCCCCGGCAAGGCTCTTGCCAGGGCCGCGGAGGCTGCCCCGGCAAGGGCCTTGCCGGGGGAGCCCACCTCGCCCTCTCGCTCTTTGGTATATTTGGTCTTGGCGTTGCCTTGGCCATCTTGTGCTCCGACTTATCTCCGGCTCAGTTTCCCTGCCCTGCTTAGTGTGGCCATGGCGCGCGGCTCCGACTGCCCGTGCATAAGTAAAGGGGTACAAATGTGTGCCCCTACTTTTGTACACCGACGGGAGCCCCCGGGCCTGGGCCACACATAAGCGCGACACGTTTTTGGGCCAGGCCCAAAACGGTGTGCGGGCAGGGGGGCGGATTCTACCGCAGTAATTTTCTGTCTGCTGTGCTTCCCCACGACCCGCGTTGAACGCGCGACGTGGGGGGCCGTGCGTGACGTGGGGGGCATGCGTGGGGCGGTTCCCGCACGCATGCGTCACATCGCAGTTAATGGGAATGGAGGTGGCCCGCGCCTTCCTCGTAAAAAGGAATAACCGCGGGCGCGCTGCTCACTTTACCCCCTCCCCGTGTCTCCTCCAATCTCAGAGCCGTCACCCCCTTTCTTCCTCCTTCTCGGGTTCTTGCCTTCGCTCGCTGCCGCTGCGTCTCCGCCGTCCTCTGTCTCTTGCTCCCCCCAGCCGCCATGGCGCCCAAATCCACCAAGGGCAAGGGAGTGGCCAAAGATGCTGGGGCTACGGAGCCGCCGGAGAGTGAGCAGGCGGCGCGACGAACGCAGCTCGCCTACTTCCCCTCGATGGTCGACGCGATCGAACTGCGGGATTACTTCAAGCCTCTGTGGGGGGTGAAGATGGGGGGAGAGACGACGGGGCATCCAGCCATGCGACTCATCACCGCCAACTGCGCCGAGGCCTCCCCAAATCGGTACCCTTTCTTTGTCGACTACTTCTCCTGTGGTCTCTGTCCCCCCTTCTCCAATTTCTTCAATGATGTCATGCACACCTACGGCTTCCATCTTTTGGATTTTACTCCAAATGCCGTGGCGTGCATGGCTCTTTTCGCGCACCTTTGCGAGGGCTTCGCCGGGGTGCATCCCAACACGGCGCTCTTCCGCCACTACTTCTCCCCTCGGATCCAACCGGGGGCGCCGTTTCTGGTTGCATCACCTGGATCCCAAGGTCCAAGGGGGCGTACCCGGAGGGCGCCATGAAGGAGAGGTGGGAAGAATGGCGGGGACGGTGGTGCTGGATTGAGGAGAAGGACCCGCCGGACTTTTGCCGGGTCCGCAAGGTGCCGCCGGTCTGCAGAAGCGATTGGAGCGATGTTGATGCTGACGACGCGAAGCTTACGGTCGCCACCACCTGGATTCTCCGCCTCACCGAGGCCAGGCTCACCCTCGAGATGATCGGGGCGGATTTCATCCGCTGCCGAATCGCTCCGCTGCATAACAAGGGGAGGCTGACCTGGCTCTTCATGAACGCCGCCGACATCATGAGGCTCCGCCCCGCCCTCGATCACAACCTCACGGTGATGAGGCACGCGCATCTCTGCCAGCGGCTCTTCCAGCTCGACGTGAACCGCGATGGCGAGGTCGAGCGGACTGGCAAGGCCGCGAGGGCCGCCACGAAGGCCGGCAAGGTCGCCAAGGGGCCCCTGTTCAGGTTGCCGGCGGGAGTGGTCCCGCTGAGCAACAACTCTCGCTGGACCGCCATCATCGCCATGATGTCGGACTTCAACGCGCATGGCCTTGACTCGAACTGGGCCGAGTCGGAGGACATTCAAGTGCAGGAGTTCTTCGACACATTGCATGAGGGGTGTCGGTGTCAAAACCGGCGGATCTCGGGTAGGGGGTCCCGAACTGTGCGTCTAGGATCGATGGTAACAGGAGACGGGGGACACAATGTTTACCCAGGTTTGGGCCCTCTCGATGGAGGTAATACCCTACTTCCTGCTTGATTGGTCTTAATGATATGAGTATTACAAGAGTTGATCTACCACGAGATCGTAGAGGCTAAACCCTAGAAGCTAGCCTATGATTATGATTGTTGTTATGTCTATCGACTAGCCTGGCCTGGGTTTATATAATGCACCAGAGGCCTAGGATAACAAGAGTCCTAGCCGAATACGCCGGTGGGGAGGAGTCCTTGTCTTGATCGCCAAGTCTTGTGGAATCTTCCTTGTATGCGGCAGCTGTCCGAACTGGCCCATGAGTATACGGCCATGGGGGTCCTCAGCCCAATCTAACAGATCGGGAGATGACGTGGTGAGTACCCCCTAGTCCAGGACACCGTCAGTAGCCCCCTGAACCGGTCTTCAAGTTAGGGACGCTCCTCGATTCTTCCGAACTGTTCTTCATATTCGGTCGTCGGTCTTGAAAACTGGTTCAACAAATTTTCCCATCATCTGTCTTGAGGATTGCCGAGCTAAATCTGACGAGTTTATACATCGGGTATCCGAGGAGCCCTTTAAGACTTTAGCCTTTATCAATGCCTTGTTATTTTTATGCCACGCCTCGGGTTTGAAGTTGTTCCCGGGTGGCAGTGTCCTCTTGCGTCCGAGCTCCAACGCCGGACTGCATTCGAGGTATCTTTTGCAGCCGAGCACCAACGCCGGACCGCTTCCGGGCTCCAACACCGGAATGTATCCGAGCTCCACCGCCGGAATGTATCCAAGCTCCACCGTCGGACTGTATCCGAAGAGTATTATTACAGCCGAGCTCCAACACCGAACTGCATCCGAGGTGTCATAGATCACCTTGGTTCAAAAAAGTGTTAGCCGAGTTTAATGCCGGAAATGCCCTCTAAGGAGCCAGCCACTTGCATCCAAGCTATATGTCGAACTGCTTCTGAGGTGGTTCAGCACCTCGGTCATGGGCTGATTGTTTGCGGATTTTATTTCCGATGCGTATAAATTTATTTGCTGACGAGATGTATTGCCAGTAGCCCTCAAGGTGTCTATCGGCCTAAAATCCGAGATGCACCTAAAGGAAAATATAAAACTGCTGATCCTGGTAGCCCCTGAGACCCAGGTCGTGAAATCGGCCTGAGGATCAACTCCTAGCTCGGCAGCATACATAGGAATAGAAACACAGTGTGCAAAGTCCTCGAGACTCGGGTTGGGTGCGGCCGACCAACCTGAGGATAATAATCTCCTCGAAAACTATATTGCACTTTAAATTTTCTGCATTGGATTGTCAATGCAGTAGCCCCCGAGACACTGGTCGGGTGGCAACATCAGATCAGGGGATCGATGTACCCCTTTAATATTTGTAAATAATAAGCACGAAGCCCAGTAGCCCTCGAGCCTTAATGTGGGCACGGGTGGCCGAATTAAGGATCGATATCCAGAGTAAAATCACAGATTATGTGTAATGATTCTATGTATCCAAGTACTTTACATCATTATTTTGACTCCATTGCGACCGTTTTATCAGTTGAAAGTGGCCCATCATCGGCTTCTACCCCTTTGTAGATACTACGCAGGGTGTTTCCGCAATAACAAGAGAACCCTTAGCCGACGTCTCAGTGCCCGAAGGCGGTTGTGTTAGCGGAAACGAGGCAATCAGATATGCGGGCTTTATAAATTTCACTTAGTCATAGGAGCTTTAAACTGGGGAAGCTAGCTATGAGCCCCCGGTTAGTGTTCGGCGACATCTGAGATCAAGCCATAAACACTTCGGCCAATGTTATGAACGGCCCGTCATTTAACATAGTCATCGAATCGCTGACCAGTTTACACTTATTGTGACAGTCAGTTTTTGGCTTTCTCTACTGAGGTGCTTAACCATGCGAGTTGGAAGCACAATCGCAGTGGTTCTCCCTTTGCACACCTAGCCGAACAAAGCGGAACGTAGGAGGCAAGCTGTCACGCCCAAGATGCGACCCTATCCTAAAGGAACTCGAAGGTCCCACCAAGGATAGAAGCGCATCTTGAAGACGCTTTTGCAAGGTGGATATCATTACATCAACATTACATAATAGATGGGGATACATTCAAGGCATACAAATGCCGCAAGAATACATCAATACATCAAACACATGATCAACATCCGAGTACGGAAGAAACATAAACAGAAGCTCAAACAACATCCACCCTGCTAGCCCAGGCCGTCGACCTGGAACCTATCCCCTGATCGAAGAAGAAGCAGAAGAAGAACTCCAAACAAGTAAATATCGCTCTCGTGTCATGATCATTGCAAAACCTGTACCTGCAACTGGTGTTGTAGTAAACTGTGAGCCACGAGGACTCAGCAATCCCATTACCATGGGTATCAAGACTAGCAAAGCTTTATGGGTAAGGAAGGGGTAAAGTGGTGAGGTTGCAGCAGCGACTAAGCAAGTATGGTGGCTAACTTACGCAAATAAGAGCGAGAAGAGAAGCAAAGAAACGGTCGTGAAACTAGCAATGATGAAGAAGTGATCCTGAACTCCTACTTACATCAAACATAACCCATAAACTGTGTTCACTTCCCGGGCTCCGCCGAGAAGAGACCATCATGGCTACACACACGGTTGATGCGTTTTAATTAAGGTCAAGTGTCAAGTTCTCTACAACCGGATATTAACAAATTCCCATCTGCCACATAACCGCGGGCACGGCTCTCGAAAGTTTTTACCCTGCAGGGGTGTCCCAACTTAGCCCATCATAAGCTCTCACGGTCAACGAAGGATATTCCTTCTCCCGGGAAGACCCGATCAGTCTCGGAATCCCGGTTACAAGACATTTCGACAATGGTAAAACAAGACCAGCAAAGCCGCCTGATGTGTCGACAATCCCGATAGGAGTCGCACGTACCTCATTCTCAGGACACACCGGATGAACACTACGTACAACTAAAACCAGCCCTCAAGTTTCCCCGAGGTGGCGCTGCAAGTGGCTCTAGTTTGGACCAACACTCCAAGGAGCACTGGCCCGGGGGGGTAAAATAAGATGACCCTCGGGAGCGCGACTCCCAAGGGAAAAAGGCTAGGTGAGGCAAATGTAAAACCAAGGTTGGGCCTTGCTGGAGGAGTTTTATTCAAAGTGAACTGTCAAGGGGGGCCCATAAATCACCCAACCGCGTAAGGGACGCAAAATCAAGGAACATAACACCGGTATGACGGAAACTAGGGCGGCAAGAGTGGAACAAAACACCAGGCATAAGGCCGAGCCTTCCACCCTTTACCAAGTATATAGATGCATTAATTAAATAAGAGATATTTTGATATCCCAACATAAACATAATCCAACATGGAGCAATCTTCATCTTCACCTGCAACTAGCAACGCTATAAGAGGGGCTGAGCAAAGCGGTAACATAGCCAAACAACGGTTTGCTAGGAAGGGTGACAAAGGTTAGAGGTTCATGGCAATTTGGGAGGCTTGAGGAGCATGTGATAGGTAGTGCAGCATAGCGATAGAACGAAGCAACTAGCATAGCAATGATAGTAGTGAGATCCAAGGTGACGGTCATCTTGCCTGAAATCCCGCTAGGAAGAAGAACGAGTCCATGAAGAAGATGAAGCCACGAAGACGAACGAATCCTCATGATCGCAACGACACGGGAATTATCGAGAAGAAGCACACAACATAGTAAACACACTACACATGAACAAGGCATGATGCTCAACCAAGTATGATGCATGACAAGGCTACAATAAGCTACTCATGGCAAGATATGATGCATACAAGATCAACACATCAAAGCAAGTTTAAATGAGGCCGGAAACAACCTATAACAATTCCAGTAAGTCCTCATATGCAAATTTCGAAATTGGTCCAGATCTGAATAAACCTTATGTTCAAGTTGTTAAACAGCAAGTTAAGATGCACCAAGATGATCTACACAAAATTCTAGTCAAGTTACATATAAAGTTCATTAGATTCGGAGCTACGGCCTAGAAGATATGAGCAAAACAAGTTAAACATGGCATTGATGCAAAATGCATACAAAAATCAAGCAAACACCTCAAAACAAGGATGCAACAAGATAATATGGAACTACATGCAATTCTAAGCAAGTTTCATATAGAGCATGCTCAAAACGGAGCAACGGTGCAACACATACACTCCAAACAAGATATAACAACAATCTGTCCAAAACAGCAACTAGGCATCTAGCAAGCATCAAAACAATATGCTAAAACACCTTAACAAGAAAACAAATGACATGGTCATGAATTACAGGTAAAGTATTACAAAACATGAACACTGAGCTACCTGCAGAAATCACTAGAACATGCTCAAAAGGACATGGCAAGATTGCAAATAATAACAGTTTCACAGACTTGGCAGAAATTACTGGACATGGCAGAAATAACATCAGGTTGCGAAGTTTAGAGCTATCAAACAACATGCTACAGGAATAGATCATAGCAAACAAAGGCATGGCATGAATCTACTAATATCCTAGAACAAAAGTCCCTTACTGATCACGAGCCAAAAAGGCACAGAAGATATGATGGCATCCATGTAAACATAGCAAGTTTCATAAACAGATTCAGACTTGGAAGAAAACAGAGCATGTCAGAAATAACGATAAGTAGGCATGTTGGTGAGCTTGAACCACTCACCACAGAGCAATACAGGGCATGACAAGGTAACCAGCAGTAAGATGGCACAAATATGAAGCTAAGCATGGCAAGAGAAAGTTCATAGGGTGCATGGATCACTAGCAAAACACATGGCAAAACTGATTAACATGTAAACAATCTGCCAGGAACATTTTATAGCAAAAGTAGAGCAAGATTAAAACATGCTAGAGCACTCCATAATTGCAAACATGGGCATGGATGGATAGAGCATAACATGTGTAACCAAACATACTTAGTTAACATCTCCAGACTAAGTCACAGAAATCAGCAACATCACAGAGGCTACTTTGCATGCTTGTGCTAGTCACCACATAGATCACAAAAATACAAGATAAGCACCTCTGTAAAGATGGCATGAAGTAGTTCAAAACTCATGTAGAGCTCATGCTCATAGGATGCACACACAAAATGCAATGAAAAAGACAAATCATCAAGTTCTGATAACAGACAACAGTTAACAGCATATAACACTCTTGCAATGATGATTAGAGCATCAAGATGAAATCAAACAAGCATGGCACAATGGAACAAAATGAAGAGCACATCATGATTAACATTTTGATATATCATGCACGTAAAACGGAGCAGTATGCAAGAAGTTATGGCATGTCAAAGTGGGCACCAGAATGTAAATATTTCGGGACTTAGAAGAAATCGACCTCGAGGGGGAAAAGTCAACGGGGGCGGTGGATCTCGCCAGAGCCGGGGAAGAAGGTGGCCGGAGAGGACGCGGGGCACCGGCGAGGTTGCTCCGGCGGCGGGGCCTCTCCCCGACCGGATCTGGGCGCGAGGAGGCGCGGGCGACGAAGGGCGGAGGCGGCGACGCTCCCCACCAGTGCGGCGG